>NW_019154113.1:8633734-8714957 GCF_002288905.1 Enhydra lutris kenyoni
CATGTAGTTCTCTGTTCAACATCCATTCCCTCTTCAGGTAATAGTGCCTCTATTTTCCTTTAAGACACCACCCTCTTTCTCTGTTCTCAGTCTTAAGATTTCACTAGGGCTGATTCCACCTATTGTTTCCTTTGGTTGACCAGTGACCTACCCTGACCAATCAAAGTAATGGTGTTTTTTGTTTGTTTGTTTGTTTGTTTTTTGAAGGGACCCAATCAAGACTCTGGGCATTAATCCTGGAATGTTTGGTGCAACTACTGAGAAAAAGGTTAAACTTGTAAGATATCATCTTGGAGATGCTGGTAGTCATCATCGTTGCTGCCAATTGAAGAGAACTTACTTAAGGTCAACACAAAGAAAAGTGGAGCCAAAAGATAGATAGATAGATAGATAGATAGATAGATAGATAGATAGATAGATGATAGATAGATAGGTAGATAGATAGATGATAGATAGATAGATAGATAGATAGATAGATAGATAGATATTTCCTAAGGGCATTATTGGAGCACTTATCTCTCCCTTGTTCTTTTCCATTATGTGAGCTACTACATTCTCTTCTTGATTAAGCCATGTTCTAGTGAGGTTCTGTTACTTGCAGCAGAAAGCAATCTCACTAGCCCAATGAGATTTATCAGTTGTGCAACGTTTCTACAAATTACATGTTTTGTCTGCCAGGACTCTGATAACCTCTCAGAAATAGGAAGAAGAGATCAAAAGAGAATTTGTGGAGCTGAGATTTACTCCTTTTGTCTCATTTTCTCTCTCTGTTCTTGATTATTCCAGAGTGTTGAATGACAGTAACGGCAAACAGGCTGTTATACAGCACAGGCAAAATGACAGGTACTCTTTTAATCCCATGTTTTCGGTATAATTATTACCCTCACTGTATCAATTAAGGAAACCAAAAAGAATTCCTTTCAGTGTTTCAAAAGACATCCAAGCCCTTGCAGTGGAAGTTTAGCCTCAATGTAACACCTTCCAGGTGTTAACAGGTGCTGTATCTGTACCAACATAAGAATCTATAAAAGTTAGAATTAAGAGTCTAACTTTTAAGTTAGACTTTGGTTAAGAGTCAATTATGCTCTTCATTCTGTCACTGGAAAGCTACTGAAATTTGGAGAAAGTCACCTAATCATTCTTTCATGCCAGAAAATCCAGAATGCTAGGAAATAGGAAGGGGAAAAAAAACCTAGCTTGTGCTCTAGCATTGATCTTAAAAATCAAAGCCTTGGATTGTAGTCCTATTAATTCGCTGTGTGAGCTTGAGCATATCATGCAATTTCCCTGGGCATCTATAAAACCAAGTCAGTGATTCAACCTGCTTATCTCTGGTATGTTATATGTGAAGCAAACAAGAAAAGATATTTAAAAGTGATTTGTAAAATTGAAGTACAATTCTTGGTACATGGAAGATATTATGACTACATCTAATGTCAAAAATTTGCATTTGCCTGGTAAGAATATTTCCTTCTTCGTGGTACTAGAGGATATGGCTTAGAAATTCCCCCAAACCACAATCAGAAAATAAGCCTTGGCTGGGTGGATAGGAAAAAAAGAGAGAAAGAAAAGAAAAGAAGAAAAGAGAAGAGAAGAGAAGAGAAGAGGAGAGGAAAGGAAAGGAAAGGAAAGGAAAGGAAAGAGAAAAGAAGAAGTTAAGAACACAATAAAGTCATAATTCTTCAGTCATACTTCATGATTTTTCTAGCTTATGTTATAGCTCGGCAACATTTTTATGCCATCAACTTCCATACAAAAAATAGTTAATTACTATAAAAATAGTAGTTTTTTGATATCTGGGTTTTTTTAATAACTGGTATCAAAAAAAGCTGAGTTTTAGTACTGACTCTGCCATTACCTTATTTTGTGATCTAGGACACAGGTATCCCTAGATCTCACAGACTGAGTTATATAATGTGATGGACATCACTGGTGTGCTTTCCTCTCACTTCCAGGTACATGAAAGACTATATTTATCAGACTCTGCAGTAATGCTCGGCCAGGTGACTAATTCTTTCCAACAGTATATGAGCAGAAGACTTACATGTCTCTTCCGGGCAGGAGACATACCAACACTCTTTTCCTTTGCTAGAGCCAGAGAGGATGCCATGAATTCAATTGGAGGTGGTAGAGCCTCCATCATTGGCCCCTTGGGTGGGTATCTGGAACAGAGTCCTCTTGCCAAGTTATAACTGGTATGAAGAGTGAACAAGAAATAAACCTTTGTTCTGTGAAACAGTAAATAGTGCTAATTTGTTACAGCAGAATACCTAGCTTATCCTGAACAATAAAATAATTTTGTCTTTTTTTGTCTCCACTCTCACTTGCTACAGTTGCCTTGCATATATGTTTCTTATGTTGAAATAATGGGTTAAAGCAAAAAGAAGCTATGAACCCCATAGATCTGCTAGGATATTTTCCTTTATAATTACAGAAAGAGATGGGGATAAGGAGAATCCATGGAGCTTCTTTGCCCTCTGGAGAGGGCATCCTAAAGATTTCCTTGAGTGCATCTTTCAATTTCTCCTACCAGGACTTAAAAAAAAAAAAAAAAAAAGGAAAGAAAGAAAGAAACACTAAACTAAAAGGAGTGGTTATCTTACTAATGGATATCAAACTTGAAAGACACATGTTAATGTAAATGTGTAGAAAATAGACACATTAGATTTACCATAATTAGATATTACCTTTAATGTATTAGTCATATTTATTTGCACATGTGGCCCAAGAAACTTGCATAGTAAGGACATTTTAATAAATCTAATAAATATCATCATATTCCTGGCTGTGCTCATTATATCTTTACTCTCAAAGCCAAGAAGTTTGTTCAAACTGGTTATTGGTATGGTGAATTTTATGTATTCATGTTTTGCCAAAAGGTCAGAAGATGCACTCAAGGGAAATATAAAAAGACTGAGAATAACAGTATACTTGGAGCAAGGAAGCAAGTCAAATAAGAAGGATATTTTGTCCATGTTACTGGAAGACTTATATGCTTTTTATCAACATTCATAGAAGCCCTAGACTTCTACCTAAAATATAAAATACAGCTGGATCCATCCTAAAAAACAAACTTGTTTGCTTGGCAAATTTCAGTGTGCCTTTACAACAGAAGCACACAACATGAGTAAGTAAAAGTCAGGAAAGGAAGGAAGCAAAGTGCTTCCAGACCTACTCCTGGCTTTATTCTCCCCTACTTCATCATGCATGGTAGGTAGGTAGAAGGGGAAGAGGAAGGAGAAAATTAGGGACATTACAGCACTGGATGAGAGTAGAAGAAGAAACTGGCAAAGTGAGCAAGGTGAACATGATAAAGAAAAAAGAGAAGGGAATATGCATGGAATCTCATACAATTTCAAGCATGGTCAAGTCCAGGTGAAACAACCGAAAGATGAGCAAGAGAACCACTTTTGACTTGACTCTTTCACTCAATAGCTTTGAAATCTTCTGGTGGAGCCATTCCTGCAATGACCTATAGAGCTCAATTGCAACTTAGATATATGGAGGACCCACCATTGAGGTCACTTTGAGTGGTGCAAGAGAAGCCTCCAGATGCATTAAGAGAGACCAGTCAAAAGGCAGAACCAAAGCTGGAGGGAAGGCCATGTAGAGCTGAGAGGACAGTAGCTTAAAGGTTCAGCGTCTTCTCCAGAGTCCAGTCCTACAGACTGTTAACATATCCCATCTCACCAGGCTCCTTTTGGGGTAGCGGAGAAGTCCAACCATTCTTTAGTCACACTTCTTATCTCTAGCTTTTCAGACCATCCCACCATACTGCTAAGAGCTAAAAACAGAGAGGCGCCCATGAACAGGAAAGTGGTCTAACAATGGAGGAAATAGAAAACATATCATAAAAGGTAGCTAACAATTTCTGAGGGATGTACTGCATGCCAGGTGGTAAGCTAAACCTTTTCATACCTCGTCTTTTAAAAAATCCTAAATCATACTCTGTGTTTGCTTGATTGATAGACGAAGAAAATGAGGTTCCAAAGAATGAAGTGAGTTCTTCAATTTTCACAGTTGTAAATAAAAGAGGTGGGATTCTGAGCCAGATTATCTGACCCAAAGGCCAACAGCAGTCGCATATCACACCATAGAGAGTATGGGCGAGCCACATCCCTCTACAAGTTGCTCTCATTGACTGTTAAATGCCTTACATTATTCATATCCCTCAGTTGATGGTTCTCATCCTCACCCATGAATACCTTAAGTATATCAGTGTACAGGGGCGCCTGGGTGGCTCAGTTGATTGAGTGACTGCCTTCAGCTCAGGTCATGATCCTGGAGTCTCAGGATCAAGTCCCACATCGGGCTACCAGCTCACGGGGAGTCTGCTTCTCTTTCTGACCTTCTCCTTGCTCATGCTCTCTCTCACTCTCTCTCAAATAAATAAATATATATTTTTTAAAAAAGTATATCAGTGTACAGATAGCTTCTGCCTTTCCACTCACCCTTCACTCATCTGGGTGAGTTATGTCTACTTACCTAACCCAAAAATCTGGGTTTTAACTTATATGAAAGCAAAGAGACTTGCAGAGAGAGCTTCAATAAATATTTCCTTATAAAAGCCTGGCAGATGTCCAAAATGGGCTCACAAGAATTTCATAGTTAAAGAGTGGTTCAATAGTAGCAACAATAAATATTTGCAGAATGACTGAACTTTTAATAATTAAAGAGATCCTCCCTTGGAAACACTCTTCCATGAAGCTATTTTAAAAGAGGCTGTAAGATAAGGAAAGATGTGGAAGGATATAAATTAAACTTTTCATTTATTCATTTTAATTCATACTCTCCACAAATATTTATTAGCCTCCTAGTCAGTCCCAGACACTGTGCAACTTACTTCTTAGGGATGTACTCATTATCGATTGCTGTGTAACAAATTAGCCCCAAACTTGGCAAGTTAAAACAGCAAACACTTAGGCTCTCACAGTTTCTGAGGGTCAGGAATCTGAGAAGAGATTGGAGGGGCGCTTTTGGTTCACAGTCTCTCAGGAGGTTGTGGTCAAATTATTGGCCAGAGCAGAGGTCATCTTAAGACTTATGGAGGCTGGGGGCACCTGGGTGGCTCAGTGGGTTAAGCCTCTGCCTTCGGCTCAGGTCATGATCTGAGGGTCCTGGGATCGAGTCCCGCATCAGGCTCTCTGCTTCCACCTACTTTCTTCTCTCTCTCTCTGCCTGCCTCTCTCTCTCTCTGCCCACCTTTCTGCCTACTTGTGGTGTGTGTGTGTGTGTGTGTGTGTGTGTGTGTGTGTGTGTGTGTGAAATAAATAAATAAAATCTTAAAAAAAAAAAAGACTTACGGAAGCTGAAGAATCTGGGTCCAAATTCACTCACCTAGGTGTTCCTTGCTGTCTGTTACCAAAGACTCCAGTTCCTTGCCATGGGATACTTTCTGTAAGGCTTTCCAGAGCCAGAGATCCAAGAGAAAGAAAAAGAAAGAGCATACATTCAAAACCAAAAGCCACAGTTGGCTTTTTATCACCTAGGCTCCACAGTCGTTCTATGTCACGTCTGAAAATCAGGCTCCACCTCTCAAAGAGAGAAACATCAGAGAATCCCCGGATATTATTTTAAAACCATGGAGGAGAGCTGATTGGAGAGGAAACTGATAAAATTCGCTTTAGGTACTCATCCATGTTCTGACTAACTACAATTACCCTGTGCTATTTTATAACTTAATTTTCTGTTCATAAACGATATAGGACCACATGCTTGGGATGTGAAGGCAGACTAATTAGACAGGGGTCCAGAGACTAAGCATCCTCCTCTTTCTCACTTTCTCTACAGGAGACCAAGAAAGCATCAGTTCCCCCGTTAAGACATTTGGTATCTTTGGCTGAGGGATGTTATTTTCCATTCAGTGTCAAGGGACAACACAGACCCAAAGTTCTAGTCGGGGCCCCCATAGTAGCTAGCTGAAAGAGTGGGGGAACACTCAAAATGACACAGAAAAGACTATCAAAAAAGATCATCAGGGAAGCTAGAAACTGCCACATAAATGTGTTTGCCAATGATTTTCAACGTTCCAATTCATTTAACTTTTAATGGTCTGTATTTTGACCTGTTGAACTGTTTAGCAGATTCAGATTTTCACCATTGTCCTTCACATCAAATAATGAATTCTGAAGCAGAATAGCCATCTGTCAGTTTGGAGAATGCGGCATCTCGTCTCCGCAATGAAATCAAGTTCCCCTCACCTTTCAACAGCCAAAGAACCACTTCATTGTCAGCAACATGGAAAGCCACAAATCAATTAAACTTACCTGGCATTTATGAGTGCCCATGAATTGCACTTACAATGGTTTTGCAAAAAAAAAAAAAGGTGAGAGTGCAGGGTTCTTGACAGAAGCACCGAAGTCAGGCAATGGCACATCTGGGGTCTGTGACACCTGCCCTCTTTGTCCTGTCTGTGATTCAAGGGGACTTCCTCATTTATTCTCCTTGGGCCCATGAACATATTCACTTTGTCATATTCCTTGTCGCTTTATTCAAATCCAAGAAGGAAACCACATGCAGGTTTCTGAAGAGCCACATGTGGCTGTGAAAGCCTCGGGTTGGAACACAGCCCCTGTAATCCCCTCACAGGGGTAGAGAGAAAGCAGCTCCCGAGAAGCTTCCAAATACAGCCAATGACCCTTCGAGAGAAGTTTTGCATTTCCTTCTCTACTTTAAAATCTCTATTGGCTGCACATCTGAGAAGGCTTAAAAATATAATTTATTCCATATAAAGTTCCTGGTAATTTATGCTCACTAAATTGGCAACATAGGAAGAATTTTTTCATTGATTCCCATGGAAGATTATTAAAGGCCGTTTCATACCATTTAAAGACAGCACAGGTAGTCATACTTCGTAGAAAAGGAAATACATTAGCAGCCCAAGTTTTAAGTTAAAACAATCTTTGGCTTTTTCATTTCATTTCATTTATAAATTTGAGGCTTGGGATAGCTGTCCTTCACCCAAAATCCTTCTCTAGATAGCCGACATCGTGCCTTTTTTAAGGGCTTCTGCCTCAAACCTGGTAAATCCAAGAAAACCTTCTTTCTATAACTCACTCCATTTCCATAATTTTTTTCAGTTTCACATTTACGCCAAGATAATAGCTCATGGCTCTGAAATGCTGGCTTTCCTGACAGGTAAATATTAATTATTTGCTCTCGGCTTTGCTTTTCTTAGGAAGAGACGGAATTTAGTATCAGGTCTCCTTTTATTTTGTCCCTCAGTGAAAAACAGATTGGATCTATGTGCACAAAGCCAAGCCTCTGGTTGCAAAGTAGAAAATGTGTTCTGTGATTTATTTGAAAACTTCCGAATATTTAGATAGTCACTATTCAACGATTACTGAATTTTTCATTTTCTTTTTTTTTTAAGATTTTATTTATTTATTTGATAGAGAGAGATCACAAGCAGGCAGAGAGGCAGGCAGAGAGAGAGGGGGAAGCAGGCTCCCTGCTGAGCAGAGAGCCCGATGTGGGACTTGATCCCAGGACCCTGAGAACATGACCTGAGCTGAAGGCAGAGGCTTAACCCACTGAGCCACCCAGGCGCCCCTGAGTTTCTCATTTTCTTCTCACTTTTTTTTGCAGCTAATAAAGAGCATCATGGGCTGAAGAATGTTATTTGTAATTATTCCATAATGATGTAGTAGCCCTTCCTTCCTTCCTTCTTTTTCTGGGAAATGCTTGAATTAGGAATATTGGATCAATACATTTGTTGTAATAATTAATTAGATTCTTAGGTGTAGGCATGTATGCATAAACATAATTCTTCAAGGTGGAAGACGGTATTATATTGGATTGCAATCAGAGTCTCAAAAGTGAAGTCTCTACATTTGGCAGTCTCCACAGAGCCACTGGCTGGCAATCGGCCAAAAGTTGGATTTCCCATCTTTTGCATTTGTGCATCCAATCCCATTGGAATCAATTGGCATGGGCTTTCTGGAACATATTTTAATATTGCTAATAGGAAAGTTTGATCTTTGCCCCTGGAGACCCACAGCCCTCAATGTTTTGTCTTTCTTTGAGTCATATGCTGGAGGCTGGATGATATTTTTATAGTATCTCAGTTGTCTGGGTACCAAGACACAGGTCAGTATCCCTGAAATGATTACCAAGGCTAAAATGGCCTCCTCAACTCAAAGCAAACAAAAGCTATAAGCATCTTTACTAAGAATTCCTACCTCACCCAGGAGCGATGAACAACAGTAAACATAGTGTTCAAAAATGTGATCTCTTTCACGTGTGAATTCTTTTGCAATATGAATTCTAAGAAGAGAATTCACAAGAGAAACAAGGTGGTGGGAAGGACTTTTCTTTCTTTCTAAGGGAGAACGTATTTGGAAAAGAAGAATGAGAAGATGTCTTGCCATTAAGCCAGTGGGAATTTGAAATTTCTCCAAGTCAAGGAGCCAATAGACTGGCTGAAACATAAGGTAGAATTCAAAGGGAGCTGATCAAATTTTGATCTCATTTTATGCTTTTCTTCATGCTTGCTTCCAAGATCTAATTGGTGACTATGTTAGAGAATGTTAATACAGAACAGCGGTATAAAAAAGAAGGGCATCAAAACATCTTAGATGAATCTTTCTTCCTACATAGATCTTGCCCTTTCCCTGGGCAAGTGGCCATAAGGTACTGACTTTTAAGAATCCCAATTATTGCCATTCCTTAGGTCACACAAAGTATGTGAAAGTCATAGGAAGAACAAGATGTCTTCTTAACCACACGTTAGCCCAACTGAGAAAGTATCTTGGCCAGTGTACAGACTATACATAGAATGACAGATAACAACCGCAATAAATTAAGGTTTGGTCACATGACATTTTACTATTGCTCTGAGCCTTAAAAAGACCAGCATAGAGAGTATGGCCGAGCCTTCCTATCATGCTGAGAAGTAACTAAAAGAACACACTGGACACGAATTTGAAGCCTCTAGCACAGTGGTTTTCAAACTTGTGGCTCTCAAGTTTCTTGGAGGTGACCGTCCAAGGTCAAGGCAGAGTCCACAGTTTAATATCTCTTGTGCTTTTAAGAAGACCATCACTTCAACAAGCTAGTCCCACTGTAAACAAAAACCAGTGTTATAAGAACTAGTTTTAATAGTGATTACTTTGTAAAATCATAATGAAAAACCCAAAATGATAGGAGCACCCATCTGTCTCAGTCAGAAGAGCAAGTGACTCTTGATCTCAGGGTCCTGAGTCCAAGCCTCACGTTGGGTGTGGATTACTTAAATAAAACTTTTTTAATTAAAAAATTCATATGCTCCAACTACCATTAACACAAAGAAAAACCAATATCCTTAAACTCACATCTCTCCTTCATTCAGAAGGTATTGGGCTCTTATCCTGTGCCTGGTGCTGTGCCAGGGGCTGAGAACATAAGTGAATCAGCTAAACTCCCAGCCTCAAAGGGGCTTCCAGCCCCAAGGGAGAGAGAGACATAAAACTAACCAAAACAGCATGTTTCATCTGTTCTGATAGAAACACAGGCACCCAGGAGGAAGTCAATGACACCAGGACTTTTTGGCGTACTCGCAAAGTTAGGATTACATTCTGGCAGGATTTTTTGGCCTCTGCAATGCTTAGTGTTCTAATCTTCTTTGATATTTCCACCACATTTTCTACATTTATGGGTCCTTCTCTCTGTCTTAAACCTTCAGTAAAATTCTCAGGATCCAAGTGGCTGAGTTTATTCACTCTAGAAGGAGGTCTCAACGTGGCTCATTGGTTGGATTGAAAAGAAACTCCATCCTCTGGAAAACAATTTCATCCACTCCTCCCTGCCATGAACAAGACAGGGAGGCAGAAGATACACTAACTGTGTGAGAAACCTACAGCTTCTTCACACCAATGCCAGGAAGCCAGGAAGCAATGACCTTGACTGTCCCTCAGAGAAAGCAGAACCTGTGCTTCCTTCCATGGTGTTCCTATTTCTCTCTTTTGTTCCCACCCCGGCTCTGCCTCACCTGCCCCATCTGCTGAGTCTCAGGTCAGGTCACCTCCATGATGAAGTCTTTCCCAGCAGTTTTCTGTGGCTGGAGAGACCACGCTCTCTTTCAAGCTTCCAAAACTCTTTGTATAAGTTGTCTGAGTGGATTACATCACAGTTTCTTGCCTGTCCCCCACAAACTTGAAAACGCCTTGAGGCCAGGGCCCATGACTTGCTAGTCTTTGTGTCTACAAGTGCCTTGCACTAGGCTGTGAACATCTTACCTACGTGGTAGGTGGGTGTTAAATAAATATATATATATGAGAAAGATTCCTGGAAGAGCAGGAAAATAACCATTCCTCCCCTTTCTACTAGGTTCTGTATTCTCCATGTTACACCCATGGCCCCACTCACACTTCTACTTCCTCCCAGGACCCACTTGCCAAGCCAGAAAGAGCTCTAAATGCAGTATATAGGCCTGGGGAATAAGCAGGTAGGCCCAACCTATCTTGCCTCTCAGCCTTCCCCAAGGACTGGCTGACCCAAGCTAACCTAACCTCCCTCCAGACCAGGAACCCACTTAGATGGTTCCTTCCCGCAAACTCAAGATTTGAATACTATCTGTCAGCCTGCTCTTTTGAACCATCATAATGTCAAACTAGGTACATTGATTCTACAGTGGCCCCCCAAATATTAATGATATGCCTAGCCTTCTAGAGATGCCTTAGCCTTCTAGAGATGTAATTACAGCTTGCACCAGGTTGCTAAATTTCCATCCAAATCACCAGTTTAGTTTTGCTCTGGACTCTCCCTTCCGTTTGGCTAAATGTGTACTGTTAGTGGGCTCCTGCTGCCCCATGGATCTGACAAAGAGGATACGGGGAAAGAGCTGGGGCTGTCCTACCTCTGTGAACCAAGGCGGGCACGTCAATTTGAGTCAGTGGGCTCTGGTAGAAGGACCCCTGCACCAGTTACCCCAGGGGACAAGGCTTTGGCTCCTTAGCATCTCAGCATCGAATAAGTCCCGCCCCTCAAGGGTAGTCTTCTAGCATGGGTTGCATGTGCAGTCACAACCTGCCTGTAAGAAATAGGCAAAGACTTCTCTCACTGATGAGAAAATGATCCCAAGCAGTCAGTAAAAAAAAAAAAAAAAAAAAACAAAAAACAAAACCAAAACCCAAAAACAAGAGCAAAAACCAAAAACTCAGCCAACATTCTGAGTTTGTAGAGACCTCCACATGGGTCATTGTACCGAAGACAGGGAAAACCATGCGGCTCTCCAAAGGAAGTAATCATTTTGAAGACAATCATGAAATGAAATATTGAGACAACTGGGGGAAGGAGGAATACAGTTATCTTCACGCTTTCCACTCTTCGAACCAGCCATCCCCCCAAAAGAAGAGATCCTGAAGTCCAGACATGCTTTTGAAGACAGCCAAAATGGACAGCTTTGTGATACTGATTTCATTACCAGAAACTATGGTGCAACAGTCTTAGTTCTAACCTTGCCTGTCACTGACTAGCTGTTTATGACCTTGGGCATGTTACATAACCTCTCTGAGCCTTGGGGCCCACATCTATCATATGGGGATAAAATAACTAATGGCATCCTATGTTTGCTGCCAGAGTCAAGTTAAATGGCATAGAGAGGGATGCCTGGGGTGGCTCAGTAAGTTGAACAGCCAAGTCTTGGTTTGGGCTCAGGTCATGATCTCAGGGTAGAGCCATGCTGGACATGGAACCTACTTAAGATTCTCCCTCTCCCTCTCCTTCTGCCCCTCCGCCACTGCCTGCACTCTAAATAAATAAATAAATAACATAAATAAGTGAAGTGGGAGCATGCCTGGATCCCACAGCTGAGGGGTTCTTCAGCTAAAAGTTAAAAACTGATGCCACAGATCTAGCATTAGAAGTATAGGATACAGACGGAATTACCCTCATAGCGCCTACTGGTTTCCACTTGCTGTGCGTAGGTCTACGTGCTTATCATCAGGACAACCACCATAGGTTTCATTTGTGATTTGCTTGCTTGCTTTTATTATATATTATTTACTTAATGATGTATAACATATACGTTTATGCATTTATTTAAAGCAATACATCTTTAAGTACAATTATTTTATTTATTTATTTTTTGAAGATTTTAGGGGTGCCTGGGTGGCTCAGTGGGTTAAGCCTCTGCCTTTGGCTCAGGTCATGATCCCAGGGTGATGGGATTGAGCCCTGTGTTGGTCGGGCTCTCTGCTCAGCGGGGAGCCTGCTTCCCCCTCTCTCTCTCTGCCTTCTTCTCTGCCTACTTGTGATCTCTGTCTGTTAAATAAATAAAATCTTTTTTAAAAAGATTTATTTATTTATTTGACAGGGACTGTCAAATATATATTTAGAAAGACTATATATTATTTAGAGAGACTATAAATATATCATTATAGAGAATAATGGGGGGGTTCTAAGGAGAGTATTTTCTTAAATTCACTGAACATGGACTTGCTTAGTTAAGAAACCACCCTCACGAGAACCTTGAAGAAGGAAAAAACTTAAAAATTAAAGAAAAATGGTTGGGTCAAATACTACACACCCCAGTTTGGTAGGATCATTAATGACTTTCTGTCATTGCTACTAAATAAGTCGGTGAAGTAGATTAAAAAGAAAAAGTGGGAAGATGTCCTCCTTGCTATCTGTCCTTCCTCTAGCACCTGCAGACAGGTCCTTCTGGGGACATAAGTGGACAGCTCTCTGTTCCACTCTAAGAACATTCCTCTGGGGTTCCAAGAGGAAATGGGACTTTTGGAAAGGGGAAGTTCTTGTATTTACATCAGTGTCTCCCCGTTCCCCATCATAAGAGGGAGCATATTGGAGTGATTGAAATGTAACTGCTTCTTTTGATGCCACAGATTACATTGTTTGCCATGGACTAAGCTGTGTCCATCTCACAGAATAAATATGCCCAAATGTGTTGTAGGCGCTTTCTTTTCTTTTCCCCTCTTTTACCCTCCCCTCATTGCTTTACGTACAAAAGCAAGTGCTCTTTTAATGGGACCTCAAAAAGGAATCGTTATCTCCTACCTTATTTTCAGGGACACATGACACTGTAAGCCCCTCTGGCTCATCCCCCCAAATACGGAAAGTGCAAGGTCATGACTCTCTGCCCTAGAAGCAGCAGGCTGTGCTATGGAGGGGATTCAAGGACCTGGCTGCCTACTACTCTCAGCTGAGGGGTTCAGGCACTGAAGCCTCTCCCTGGCTCCCTGCAGGCAGGAGCAGATTTCCAGGGAAGGGTACTGCTCTGTCCCAGAGAGAGGTTCCGTTTCACTCTCCAAGTGAGCTGATTTCTCTCTTGAGTCCAGGCTGGGAGAGAAGCAGGCTTCCAGTAAGGTCTGCTTGGTTCCATGGAGGCTTTGCGTATTGCTAGCTGGCTAAGCTTATTCAGGGCTCTCAACTTCCCTGACGCTCAGTTTCCCCAGCAGGGAAAAAAAAAAAGAGAGAGAGAGAGAGAGACAATAGCAGTACCTGTGTCTTGGGGTGTGTGAGGATGTAAAGAGATAACCACAGGTAAGGGACTTGGCCATGTACAGGGATCAGTGATGCATTTCTGTCCCCTTATTTCTACTTTTCTCCATGCCTTTTCTGAAAGAATCTTTCTAGCGGTTGACAAGCAACTTTGGTTAACGCTAAAGGTCAATGCCAGGCCAAGTTTAGAGATGGGAGAGGGGTCAAAACGGAGTATAGATTTCATCAGGACTGGGCAGTGGACAAGGGCAGTGAGTGTAGATGGAGCTGAGCAGTGGGTCTGAGTGGAGGCACATATCACAAGCCCAGCTTTGCCTTCAGTCCTGGGTGAGAAGGGTTTTTTGTCAACCATACCCACTTAGGTCTTGCTATTGATCCACGCTGAGAAGAACAAGGTTTTGCCCTTGACTTCTTAACGTGCTCTGAAGCTGTTCCTCCCTTGGGTGTCTCCTCAAGCTCAAGACCATGCAGATGCAGAGCGAGACAAGGGAGTGGGGTCGCGCGCGGGGGGGGGGGGGGGGGGGGGGCGGAGGCGCGTACTGTTGGTGTGGGGAGCCCTGAGGCACAAAGCCAAGAACCCACCGTTCCAAGCAGAGAAAACAGGGTCCAAATGAGGACCAGGTCCTACTTTTCTTCTGTCCTCAGGTAAGACTTGAAGTCATCTACCCCCAGCTCGGACCAAGGTCTCCCCATCAAAGCCGCTTTCCCGATTTTTGCATATTACCGAGCTCCCCAGTGCCATCTCCACCTGCTCGCTGCTGCAGAAGACCACCAGGACCAGGGGCAGGGAATACTGCACACCTCATTTGACCACGCAGGAAAGGGAAAGAACTTGGTTTTGCAGAAAAGTAGATGCAGGCTGTGGCGTTGTTGAGAGAAGGAGAGGGGATGCGCAACCAGCTCTCAGGCCCACAGAGCGCATGCTCATTCACCTTGCTGGATGTCTCCAAAAGCAACAGACTTTTTGGTTCCCAAGACAGGTTAGGTCTAGCAATCCCCGGAGGAAGCTGAATATCTCTCAGACAATGAAAAGTTCAATCTGAGTCACATTGATGAGTGTGGTAGATGCCAAGCTCCCCCTCTCCACGTCCTCTAACTTGCCTCCCCCGACCCCAGACGCACGCGCGCGCGTACACACACATGGGTTAGGTGAGTCCCGAACAAAGGCCATAAGGCTTTCTCGTCTGGCTGCAGAGCGCCAGCCACGGTGGTTTCTCCTCCATGGAAGGCTTTGCCCCTCCTTGCCTGTTTCGCCTCTGGTTTCAGCCTCAACCTCCCCTGGACAGTTCTTTGGAGCCTGACTCATTTCTGCCCGACATCGCCCTGGACGGACAGGGGAGCCCAGCGTGATAGCGAACGTCTTAGCCTTCTCTGGCTGACCTGCGCATCTGAGACAGAGAATGCTCAGGTCCGTCGGCACCCGGTGCGCTGGTCCCAGACATACTCTAGTCACCTCCCAGGCCCTATGAGGCACACTCCAGCCTCTAATACTTGCCTTTTCCTTTTCCTGGCCTTTAAACTAGCCTCGGGGATCTTACTGGAGCGTTGGGGTAGGGAGATTCCCCTGCCCCCACCTGCTCCACTTCTTTCTACCTGCCGCCCCTCTGGAGAGCGCGCATAGGGTGCGCTGAAGGCCTGGAGATCCTAACTAGGGGGCGGTGTGGGGGGTGTTGTCGTACGATTCTAAATTTTGCTCTTTGAGCCTAGAAAGCCGTGTGCAGGCCACAAGAGCGGCCAGTGTAGAGTGAGTGGTTCCAGAGAAAAGGGCTGGTCTTGCGGTCACAGCGAGGACACCGCTGAGCGATAAGGGAGATGAGCCCAAGGGTGAGAGGGATGAAGGAAGGTCCCGCAGGCCCAAGAAAGGTCAGAGGCTGCGGAGAGACGGAGATGATGAAATCTTGGGGCTCCAACGTCCCGCCCCGACCTGCAGGGCAGAAATCCGAGGCTAGGAAGCTTGATCAGAGTCTGAGAGGGATGGGGCGGGGAGCGATCCGAGGGAGTGTTTCAGCATCAGGCCCAACCTTTAACTCCTAGCCCGGGGGCAGGAAACTTTCCTATCTCCTTGGGGTGATTTGGTACTCAGAGAGGCCAGGCCAAGGCTAGGGTGGGGAGGAGGGGGAAGGGGAGGCAGCACTGCCAAACCACCTGGAGCTGCGGCAGAAAGCGCTGAGAATTCACATCCAACGGAACAGGGAGGGCAAAGGCCTTGGTAGCTTGGAGTTCATTCCCGACTACTTATTGACTTTCCCAGCTTCTACAATTCCAGGTCCTAACTTCATCCCTCATTCAGTCCCGGCTTCGAGTTCCAGCCTACTCGGGGTGCCTGGCTGGGTTAGGGACATCCACTGCCCCGGATGGATTCGCCAGGGGCCAGGTTCCTCCAGCTCCACCCAGGGCGCCTGCAGCCCTATGCCCTCAAGTCCCAGAGTGCCTGGTGGGCTGGCAACGGCAGGAAGAGGACAGGCAGTCGCAGACCAAGCACACAACTTTTTTTGAAACGCTTTGCTGTGCCCCTGAAAGGTGTTATAACAGCAATTCAATTACAGTAAATGGCGCACATCGTCCTCGCAGCTGGAAAGTCAGTAACTAACTGTGACCGACCGGTGCAAAGGAATGCGGCTAAACGCACATTACTTTTTTTTTTTTTTTTTTTTGTATTCCCTGCTCCTCCTACAAAGTCCCCCTCTTTCCGTCTTTTCTTTGCTCTCTATTAATTGTAGCTGGACCTCAGGTTAATTAACTCCAAAGAGCTTAGTCTGTCTGGACAGAAACACACTGAGAAATTGGCACGAGATCCTAAAAACTGGACGTGGCCTCAAAAAGATCGCCCGAAGTTCCTCGATCTGCCTTCCACTGCTCTAGTTGTTGCCTCCAAGGAACAGAGTTTTAGTCCTTGGTGGCAAAGCCCGCCTGGGAATGCGGCCACCTGGGCGTGCATGGGTACATGGCTGGACTTGGGTCAGGGAGCCTCCTACCAGGAGATGGTGACCACTAAATCACATGGCATCAACGTCTGCAGGCACCCAAGGAAAGGTCGGGTCTGATCCTAGGGCGCCACACTTGGACTTCATTGCAGACACACTGGCCATTCCATGGCACCTGAATTTCAGGCTAAAGTTTAAATAGAGTTCCATGAAATTAACAAGATCCACAAAAATGAGTCATGGTGTTGGGGGATGGGGGGGCACGAGGCCGGAAAGAGCTGCTCGCTTTCCAGGATAGTGGTAAATCATTACTATTCTCCATATGTTAAAATCTGGAGGGCCGGACGGAGTGGGGGGAGAACACTTCAGGAGTCAGCTTAGACAGTCATTTAAATAAAGGTAAAATTAACATTGGCTCCCTTGAAGTTAGAAAGTAAGATGGCTTAAAAGCGCATTTTATTTATGTCCTATTAAACGGAAAGAAACGCGTTGCCTCTCTTGGTGTTTTTAGTTTCATGACGTTCTTTAAAACATCATTTTAGGAAGGGCCAAGGTGGCAACGTGGGAATTCGAGTACTTTCTAGCCGACCCTGCGGGGTGGACCTCCCGCAGCAGCCACGGGAGATTTCCAACGCTGGAAATGCTCAGTTTTCCGCGCCAGTGGTAACGCAGCGGGAAGATGCCTCCGGTGGCTCGGCGTCTCCCTATCCAGCACTCGTTAGACGCGGGGATGTTTTAGTGTTTTACTCCTGGAGAGGGCAGAGCGCGCGGTATAGATGTTGGGACGGGGTTTCGGCCGTGGCCGCCCAGCCGCCAGTAGTCCTGAGTTCTCTACCTGCGCTCCGCACCTTCCTTGACCTGGGCGGCGCCCCCAGAGTCAGCCTGGCGGGAGAGGCTCAGCGGTTGCAAAGACGGGTGCACACAGGGTCTCCTAACGCGAGGCCAGACAGGCAGAGACGCGCGGGGCCCAGCCCAAGGTTTGGCCCGAGATGATCCTGGCGCAGAGGGCTCGGCGCCGCACTGCCCTAGAAGAACTGAGCTCTGGCCCACGGGCAGCCAGAGGCGTTTGGGTTGTTTTCTGCTTTGTTTTCGAGTTCCTCTCCAGCTCCCTGAAGCCTCTGACCTCCATTCTACAATTCTCCGCTGGGCCCTGACTTTTTTTTTTTTTTTTTTTTCTTTTTTGTGAGGCGAGAATGGGACAGAGACAGGAAGGTTACCCGCGTGTCCTCAACTCCCGGGGCTGGCGATGCTAGGAAAGGAGGACCCATCAATATGACCAGAGGTCACCGGCAGCCTGTGATTCGGAGTTGTCACCCTTGTCCCCGCCCCCGGATTTCCTACTCAAGTGGTTACAGAAAGGACATTCAGCGCGGGTCCCTGCCGAGGTGGGAGTTTCATAGGTTTCACCTCCCCTCTTGGTCCGAGAAAACCCCTCTATTGCGGGCAAAGCGGACAGCGCTCAAGACTCCTTCGCTATTGGTGTGGGTTTTTTGTTTTCTTTCTTTCTTTTTTCTTTCTTTTTCTTTCCTTTCTTTCTTTCTTTTCTTTTCTTTTTTTTTTTTAACCGAGGCTCCTTCCAGCTCTGCATTTTGCAGGAAGGATTACCCCCCAAGACCTCCCGCATACCACTCGAGGAGCCTGGAATCCTTCTCTGGCCTGGTTGAGAGGAAATCCCGGGCACTCAGCACGCCGACGCTCAGCGGCGTCGGTGTCAGCGGAACCCTGGCCAGAGCACGCCGCCTCCCCGCTGGGCCCGGGCGCGGCTCCTGCCCCGAGGAGGCAGAGTACCACCCCCCACTTCAGCCTGGGATCCCTTCCTGGCTCTCCCCTCTTCCTTCGGTTATCCCGCTGGCCCCTTTTCACTCCAAGCGCTTCCCGGGGTGCCAGGAAAGGCCCGGTAGTATATTCACGGCACAAAACCTCGCTTTTTAAAGCCCAGCTGGGGGGCTTAGTCCGTGATGGGAGACCGAGAAAGAGCCAGATCGAGGGCCCTGTGGGCGGCCCTTCTGTAAAGAGAAAGCTCCCCTTCGTTTGCATCTCTGCTTGAGTTTCATAAAAGTTATACTTGGAACCTGCTCTTTATGCCTGTACTGTGGTTCTGAGGGAGGGGGAGGGATGGGGAAACATATTTTGAGGGCAGAGGCTGCCCTGCACACAGAGGTCCGCCCTTTCCAAAGTCCCAGGGCGGGCAGTTCTGCAGCTGGAATTGGCCACTTGCGTCTGCAAAAGCTCTAAATATGGGACTTGAAAGGCACACACACTCCACTGTTCTCCCCCTTCCTTCCAAGAGCACCAAACCCAGGGCACCCATAGCCGAGTTCTCCCTTCAGAGTTGCAGCAGCTGGGGCCTGTCCCACTCCCCAGCGACCTGAGGTGCTCAATTCTGGGGCGTCGCAGCCCACGCCCCAAAGGACGGCCGCAGGAGGAACCAAGGATTTGAACTTGTACAACCAGTCAGTGCAACTCTTAAACTTTTCCGTTTCTGCCCACCTGTTAAAGGACCCAGGTTATTAACAGCTTGAGTCCATAACCCAGGAAACAGGAGACCTTCTTTCTGTTGGCTTCTTCTCCACCGTGGGGTCACTCCCCAGGAGAGATCTCCTAATATACACTTAAGGGAAGTTCTTGAGAATCTTACTTTTGCTCTTCTTGGTCTCAGAGTTAGTGAAACCCAACTATGATTCAGATTATTGCCCCCAAATACCTCTTGTTTGTCTAAGATGGCCAGCTAAAAATTAAAGTTGGCAAAGCGATGATAAATTAGTCCTCATTTTACTCTTCCTAAAGTTCGCTAAACCAGTAGAAACTAATTTGAGGTGATTCCTATTGCTTCTGGTTGTTGGGAAAGTGGTCTCCAGCTCTTGCGGTCTAATCAGCTTTTTTGCCTTTACTAAGCCCGGTCCCATTTCAGAGTTCCTTAGTTTGATCTGTTCTCATAGAAGCTCCCCCGACCCCCGTTCCTTTTATTTTCTTTCCCCTGGTGGATCAATCACAGAGACAATTGATTTTTCTGTGTCCCGTTTGAACCAGAAAGCGCTGACATCTTGGGAGGTGGGCAAAATATGAGTGAGCATTAACTCCCACGAAATAAGAAGGCAGCCAGGCCTGTCTCCGGGTTTAGAGATTAAAGTTGTGTGTGCATACATATATGTAAGTATTGCTCAGATGTATACACCTGATCTTGCCTACAGTGGACAGTGGTTAAGAAATTTCAGTGTAATGCTGGGACACACACTAAATGAGAAATCCTCTTAATAAGCCAGAAAAATGAAGAGGAGAGCCAAACCTAAATGTCCAGGAGTCAATCATTAATTATGAAATCCCAAACTCTTGAGTTATGGTCCTATACTAGCCAGAAAAGAATCATTCCCCCCCCCATTTTATTGGAAAGAAGACCTTAAATTCCTTTTGACTAAAAGGAAGTTATGAGACAAGATGCAATTTTCTCTTTCTTTTCTGACAACTCTGTCATCCAAAGGATCACAACTATGTCGGAGTATCTGTCTTGGAAAGAAAAAGAGAGAAAGAGAAAGAGAGAAGAGAGAGGGAGAGCTGGTGAGAGAAGCCCTGCAGCCCGTGGCCATCTTTGCATCAAAATTTTCCAGACCTCTATTTTTGATTGTGATCCCACTGATCTGAGTTTGAAATGCGAGCGCAGTGAAGCCCCTAAGCCTTCAATCGTGTGAAATTTTCAAAAGATCTCTAGAAGCAATCTCAGGCTGCCTGACCCCTGACAGGCGCCGATCTCTTTATTCCTCTCTCTGCCAGCACTTCATTTGTTGGAATATCTTTCAGATTTGCACCTCCAGACGACAAACCTGAGTGTTTATTATGTGTACATGAATCGGAAATCTTCAAGCCCTCACAAAAGCACCATCTTAAACATAATATTTAATTTCCCAGCCTAAGTGCCTCTTTCTTTATTTGCTTTTCATTAGATTAAATATTTTTTCCAGGTCTCCCATGCGTCACTTTGATATTTAGATGATTCTCTCTTTTAATCATTATTTCCCCCTTGAAAAATCCCCTCTCGCCGGCTTCTGCGGGGCTCACGCTGCAGTGTCACCGTGTGCTGGGCGGCGGGGCTGCCGAGCCGGATGCTGAGTGGTTCCGGGTGTGGGGGGCACCGATCCAGGCGGGATGGGCGCCCTTGAGGTGACAGAGAAAGGCTTGCTTTTAACTAGCAGCCAGAGCTGGGTCGGGATCAGTGATGACCCCCCTCATTCCACTTTTCCTCCTCAGGCCCTTTTAAATTCTTTACTATATTATTATTATTATTATTATTATTATTATTATTATTATTAAACCACCACATAAAGCAAATCCTCAGGTGCCTTCCAAAGGTGCTTCAGCAGCTGGGACTCGGCCCCGGTCCTTAAGTCTCTAAACCTGGGCTCAGGATTTAGACTTCTCACCCAAATCAGCCAGGCACTCCCTCCTACCTGCCTTTCTGGGGAAATCCCTAAATCTGAGGCACTGGGGACACTCCAGGGAAAGGGGGGAGCTTCTCGGGAGAGGGCTGCTTTGTTAACATGCCCTCTGCCAAATAATTCCGCAGACAAGATTTTGGAGTGGATGACACGGCCCACCCCTCCCCCTCCCCCAATCTCAGCCCTCAACTGGGGCTTCAGATCCCAGCTGGGCACCCAGGTGGACTGAGTTGAGACAGTGTCGCCAGCCACCCCTGCACAAGCAGGAGGTGAATCGCCACCCTCAAATATAGATTCAGGTCGGGAGGTGGTGGGCTGTAGCCCGAACCCCCCTACACCCTGTGTTTGGATGGGCCGTGTTGCTATGATTAACTTATTAAACTCCTTCGTAATTATTTTAATTTGACTCCAAAAAATACTTTGGGCGGTGTTGCGATGTGTTTGTATTCATCCATCCCCCCCATAAAACCTGTGTTAAAACAAATGTTACTTTTCTCTCTCTGTACATAGACCCTCCCTTTTTGAAATAGACCGCAGGGACTGCCATTAGATCGAATGGCAAGTCTTTATGGAAAGTGTTTTGCATAATTACATACCAAAGCCAGAACAGTCACCTCCACATTTTATGGGTCACAAACCATCAACAATTGCCACATTATTGTCCACGAAACCTTAGTCCCTTCATTGACGGAGAGGACTCCACCGCCTAATCTAGAACGAGAGAGGATGGAAATTTCTTCTAATAAGAACCCGAGAAGATTAGGTCCCCACTGACAACGTGTTTACATATAGTTATAAAGTTCAGAGGACCGACGGGGAGAGGAAAGGAAATCGGACTAGGCCTGATTAGGAGAGGCGCATCGGTCTAATACAGATAGCCCATCAAAAGCAGCGGCTGAATGCCTCTCCCCTTTTCAGATCCGACCCCTTTCCTACCTTTGTGATGCAGTAATTAAGATATTCTTATTTAGACAGACAGCTTCTCTGGTAACTGAATAATATTAGCTCCTTTGATGTCAAACTTTTGACAGTTATCACACCAGCACTGGGCAATTTAGCACAAATGCCCTCCTTAAAAAAAAAAAAAAATAGAAAGGAGAAGGAGAAGGAAAGAAAGAAGAGGGGGAAAAAAAAACGGAAGAAAGTAAAAGAAACCCCCATCGGTTTTGAAGAAATCTAATATGTATGATCCTTAGCACCAAATGATGTAAATCGCCCCCGACAGGCCGCCCGGCTATAAATTACATTCGGTGTTAAATAATGAAGCCGAATTTGGGTTTTAGCTCATTGAGCAGTTTTGGTGGAAACCAGAGCGGAAGCCCTAACTCCTGCACGTCCTTTCCCGCCTCCCCAGCCCCACCCCAAGCCGATGCCCAGATCCGGAGGGAGGAAAGCTCCACAAAGTCGGCAGGGTCAGGGCAAGGATGGGGGTGGGGGACGGTCCGGCCGAGCTGGGGGCAGGTGCAGGCAGAGCTCCGCGCCCTTGGCCCTGCTCGGAAGAGCCGGGCAGGACCAGCCACCTACTCCCGAGATGACACCTCGCCGTTGCTTTCGTAGCTAGGTCGCCAAATTTGGGATTTGCCAGATGGCAGGATTATTTTAGCGTCTGTTATATTATGTGTGTGGGGGGTTCGGGTGGAGAGCGAAGGTAGGATGTCCAGAGACCGCGCAGGTTCCTTTAAAATACATGCACGTTCCCTCTCTGCCCACAGTCGGGCTCGGACCCCTCCCGGAGCTCTGGGATCTCCCAGCCGCCTTGAGGCAAACAGCAGGCGGAATCTCCGCCACCAGTGCCCTTCTGTGCCGACCTCTCCGGGCCCGCATCTCTGGACCCGGGACCCGGAACCCGGGACCCGGTGCCCAGATGCGCAGAGCTGGGGGAGGAGGAGAGCGCTTCCCTCCAAGGAGAAAAGGAGGGGAGTGGGGTGGGTAGGAGAGTTGGGAGGGAAGGGGGCAGAGAGGGCCCGTTAGGAGGGATGAGACTGTGACGGTGACACCTGGAAGGCATTGTCCTTGCGAGCGACACCTGTCAATCTCCGCTCCGGGGTCCCGGGGCCGGGGGCGGGGAGGCCGCGGGTCTCCGCGGTGATGTCATCGCACAGTCCCTTCCGCGCGGAGAGCGGAGAGGACTGGGAGGGGCGCAGAAACCCGGCGGGCAGGGAGAAGGGTGGGGGAGGAACAGAAAGAAAATAAACAGAAATCACTCTCACTCGCGGCGTCCTCTGCTCCGGATTTACATGGAAATCAATAAATCCAACTTTAGTGTTATTTCTGATCTTGATTGACCCGTCTTGTCTTTTCACTGGGGGAGGAGGAGTAGGGTTACAGCGTCCCATCCCACAACCCATCCCACAATCCGGGGGGAGGGCTGATACCCCAAAACACTGAGGTGACTGACACTCCTTCCAGACCCAGCTCCCCCTTTTCCTGGCGGTTGTTCCAAACGCAGGCTTCAGGCTTAAGAAGGAAACATTTGGGGATGAGTTTTTGAAAGTCTTCCGATATTGCAGGGGGCGAGGGGAGAGTTAATTAACGCCGGGTTTGCTCAGCAAGTGGGAGACGGGGCCTCGGCGTGGGTGGGCGGGCCAGGTCCAACACCCGGGTGCGCGCAGTGCGGAAGGCGTGTGATCGGGAGGCCCCAGGCTGGAGGCCCCGGCTGGGGGAAAGCGATCTGCAGTGGCCTCGGCGGGGGGCTGCTGAGGTGCCCCAGGCAGTCGCCCGCGGGTCCTGCGGAAATTCTGATCTCCCACCTACTGCGCTCCCACCCACCCCCCACCCCACCGAGCACTACTGAACTCTCCCTCTTCCTATTCTTTTCGGCCTGAGCTAATTAGCAGCCTGCCAGCGGCCTGATTTATGGAAACGCTCGGGCGGGCGGAGACGCGCTGCTAGCCTAGTCCTGGCTGCCTCGGGGCGGAGTGGAGGAGGAGTTTCCACCGGCCTCCCCCGCCGAGTTTTCCCCCGCCCCGCCGGAAGCTGGAAGTTGCAGTCCCTCCTCCCCACCTTCCACCGAGGCAGGTCCAGGAGGCCCCCGCGCCCTTGGCGCCCCAGCCTGGGACTCGGGGCACCCTGGCGCCAGCCGGGCGGGCGGGGGCGGTGGCCGCGCAGCCCGCTGCGGAGTCTCGGGCGCGTAGTTTCCAGCCCCAGCTGACCCTGAGGGCAAGTTGGGCACAGATAGGGCGAGAGCTTCCCAGCCCACGTTCAGGACTCCAGAAAAAGGGAAATCGGACCTGAAGTGGGGAGGAGATGGTGCCCGAGGTCCGCACCAAGCTCCCAGGCCGGGAGGAGGCGTCGCAGGCCGGGATGGGGCCGAATGGAGCCAGCAGCCCAGTTAGCCCCCCAGAAGCTAGGGTCTGTCCCAGGGGAGGGCGTGGTCCACTTCACTCTCCCTCCCCCCACCTCCACTTTCTTCTGGGTCTCACATCCTCAGAGGGTCCTCGGTGTTGCAGCCTCCAGTCAAGAGCTGGGAATTTTGAGCCAGGCGAATGCGGGGCCACAGACCGTCCCTAGAGCCAGCCACTTGCCCAAAGACTCCGGCACCGCCTTCTCGCCCGCCCGGGCTTGCTCTCCGCCTTCAAACGGGAGGAGGGCCAGGGGTGCCCCCGGCCCTCCCAGCTGACCCAGACAGAAGGACGAAGAGAGAAACGGGTGGAAGAATCAAGGGAGGAAATGCACCAGCACCTGTTGCTCGTGCTCCAGGAGTCTAGGGAGGACACTGGATGACCAACTTGTCTAAGAAGTAACGACGGTGGGTGGCAAAGGAGAGGGGAATCGTCTGTACCCTCCCCACCTCCGGAAGCGTTAGAGGAAAGAGAAAACTAGCCGACCCAGAAGGCCAGATACCCTGGGCATGTTCTCCGGTTCAGACTTGGGATGGGATAGGGACATGGGGTTGAAGTCACTGGGAAGAGGGCTATGCCTCAAGTCCTGCTATGATGAAAATTGAAATTCAGGCGAAATGAGATCCACAGGAAAGTGTGTAAAATTTATTTTAAAACACCCCACCAGTTCACCCTCCAGAAAATGTATCTGGACTCTGTGCAGAATTGAGATCCTTCTCCCATCAGAAGACCTCCAAATACCTGTCCCAGTCCCCTCCTTCCTGGAGTTTCCTCCCATATCAGGGCCATTTGATGTCACCGAGAACCCAAAGCCCCCACCCCCACTCCCCAACCCCAGAGCCTCAGGGAAATATGATTTCCTGCTCATCTTCCTCCTCCCCTTCCCCCACCTTTGCCACCACCATTTCCAAAAAGTTAATAAGATCAGGGTGTCATTCAGGCCCTGGCTCTTCCGAGCCGCTGGGCTGGAGGACGTGGACACCCTCAGCCAGCTGGGGATCCAGGCTGAATGCCAGTATACATCCTGGCATTCAGTCTCCTGAATTTCCAACTGTGCTGAAGGCTGGGTTACCTGCCCAGACATACTCAGGTGGCCCAAATCCATGATCAAAGTCTTGGTGGAAATGGAGACCCGCCCTCAACAAAATGTGGCTTCAGACCGCGGGTCTCAGGGGGCTCCACCACCCCAGGGCCACACTCCAGGCACAGGGCCTCTGGGGGTCCCCCCAGCCTGCAGCTCCTACAGGCCGACTCCAGGACCTGCCACCCGCACAGCAAATGTTGGCTGTTAGGCGCCTAAATAATATTCTTCATTCGTCTTTTTCAAACTTGATTTATAGCAATCGACAGGTTAAAGCCTCATCTGACTTCATTACTTTTAAAAGCTGTCTATTTCACAACTGTCACTTTTCATCACTTAACTCAAATAAATACTTGAAGAAATGAATTGGAAGAGACTTTTAGATCATGTTTATAATTCTTGGTTGCTACATTAACATTCCTAATGACCTGACCCTCTGAGTTTCTGTAGACTTCTAAATTGGGCCGAAAATTCCTGCATTTATACTAGAAAACTTCAAGGAAGGTGAGGTGGCCAGAAAGGCTGGCTAAAAGGAGTGCGGCTGGGTAGGGAGTAGACAGTAGGTGCCGGCTCAGCAAAGCTTCCCAGCAGCTGCTACAGTCGGCCCAGGCCCCTGCCTGAGGCCACTGGGGAGTGCTGCGGCTCCCGGGTCAAGGCATTCCGGTGCAACGAAAAAAGGGCCCAGCCTAACCAACGCGGGGCTCCAGTTGCTCCGGCTTCGCAGAGCCAGCCTGCAAACTCAGGAGGAAATTGATGCGGAATGGAAATGCTGCTCGTTTTGACTATTACTATTATTATTTCTGTGCTTCAAAAACTGTTTTAAAGGGCCCCCACGACCACAGGTTGGGTATGGCCTGGTGAAAGGCCCTTCCTGCCGGTCATCGTTGACTTAGAGCTTGTTGGATACCCGGGGAAGGCAGAAGTGTGGAAACGAAATCGCTAGGACAGAAGTGCGTTCAATAAATCGCAATAGTTTCTTCTTCAATTTTGCTGCCATTTGCCAATGCTGGGTCCTCTAAGGCTGGTGCCACCTCCCTTCTCTTTCTCTTTTTCCCACCCACTCACACAGAACCATCTCTTAGAAATGGAAAGACAGAAGGAAAGAAAGACTAGAAAAGAAAGGAAGGGGAAAACAGTAAAGAACGAAAAGGAAAGGAGAGGAAAATTACAGGAAAGAAAAAGAAAAACCTAGTAAACAGGAAAACTGCCTAATTTGGAGGACAAAGCAATATCGAGTGCGTAAGATTTTTCTTTCCTTTATTTTTCCTTAAAACAAGAAAAAAGAAAGAAGAAAAGTCTCCCGACCCTCGGGTGAAGGAGTTGGGCGACTCCCTAGCGTGTTTGGGTCTGTCCTCCCCGCAACTGCTCAGAGGCCGAAGCCCCGCGCGCCGTTCCCGAAGGCTCTGAGGTCCCCCGCACGGTCGCCTCGGCCCCGCCAGGGTCCAAGAACTTCGCAGATTCCCCGGAGCAAGAGCGCTGGGAGTGTGCACCAGCTTCAGCCGGGTCTTGGCTCCCTGCCGCTGCCACCCTCCCCAGGTCGCGGCCTCAGCCCTTCGCCCACCCTGCGGGCCGCTTGGCCCAGAGGGCCTGAGCGCTCTCCGACTTTTGGTGCCGAAGCGAGAGGGAGCGGACGGGAACCTGGCTCGGCGGCCACTGCCTCGCTGCGAGAACGCGGTCGGAGCGCTCGGCGGCCCGCGGCTGAGTGCGCTGCAGTGCCCTGGAGCGCCACCTCGCTGCGGAAACTGAAATTGCATGGCCGCACTCCCAGCCTTCTGCAGCCTAATTTGACCGTCACCGGACTTTCCCCTTCATCAAAACCTTAAGAGAAGCCGAAAAGCAAAGGCCTTCTCCCAGTCAGTTAAAAGCCATTGTTTGTGATCGACATATTGCACAATGTCGGCACCGGAATGAAGGGGAAATTAATAGGAGAAAGAGAAAAATATGTAGGTACAATTTCAGGAAGTCTAAGCGGTGAAGCCGCTTTGATAGGAAAGATAAAATAAATGAGAGTTGTCTTCTTGGAGGCCATGGGTTCGGGCCATTGAATGCAGGCCACTCCGGCCGGGGCCAACGCAAATATTTCGAAGGAGGCCTATGAAGTCATCCCATCCCAATTACATTTGCACCCAAATTCATTCATTCCGATGGGTGGGACATTAGAGGGGCTCTGCCAGGCCATTCCAGTGGCCAGCCCACCAAACCTCGGACCCCCACAGCCTTGGGCTCTGCTGACAGAATCACCATAAAATGCAGACCCCTAATCATATACACCTGTCGGCAGGTAAAAGAGCAACGGTGAGAGGTACAAATTGCACTACTTTTGACCCTATCTCACCCAGCTGGCAACTTAAGAGGTTTGGTCTACTCTTAAGTCCTCAGGACTAAAATTATATATATATACACACACATACATACATATATATACAGAAAAATTAATTCACTTTTATGGTGAGTCTTTGCTTCAATTTGTTTTCAGAGTGCATCCTTCCAGAGATAAGTGTTACAGGTAAAAACAAATTTCACGGAACAAGAATTATTTTCCGTGGCGATTCCAAACATGATGTTAAAAACAAGGAGTCTATCTTGTGGTCCTGAAAGGATTTGTGTGGTTTCTTTGTTGGGGGGCGGGGGCACAGCCCTTTTTCTAATGTAGTTTTAACTACAAGTTTGTTTTTGGTTTTAAGGAGCTCAGGGGATCCCACATGGAATGATGCCTGAACTGGGGACCATGGGGGTGGGGGACAGTGTATACGTGGTAATGTTTAAGTGTGAGCATTTTCCTGCCTGAGCAAACCCAATATATAGATCCTTTCTTGAATCTATGCCCTCCCTAAGTTCACAGAGTGGCCATGGGGGGAGTGCTCCTTTGCCTTGTAACTAACACTCCCCGTTTCAGATTTGCAGACTCTCAAAAAGCCTCCCACCCTTGCTCAAAAAACTACAGGGCTGAGCCAGGAAACACACACACACACACACACACACACACACACACACACACACACACACAAAATACAAGTTGGTTTTCTGATGGTTTGTCCCTTCTCCATGAGGCTAGGAGAGATTCTTGACAGACCATACAGGAAAGAGGCCCCAATGTCTTAGCAGGACTTGAATGAGGATCCCTCACCCTCGCCAGCTGAGGAGGGGTGGCCTGGTCCCTGGGAGTCTTGGGGTTTTCTTGCCTGGAGGGATGCTACCTTGGGGAGAAGGAAGCTGTTGAGAGATCTGGGGAGCTAAGAGGCAACTGCTGGGAGGGTCCTGGGACCACAGAGGGACAACAGTGAGGAACAAGGACCAAAAGAGAAGAGAGTAGAGCATTTGAAAATGAAATACTTGAATCTACCTGCCTCCAGTTTTGAGAAGGGGAGTCTCCATTAGAAAGGTTTGCCTCTCTCTCTCTCCCTAGCTCTCTCTCCCTCTTCCTCTCCCCTCCCCTTTTTTACCTCCTTTCATTTCTCTCTCTCTCCCATCCCCTCCTCTTCTCACATTCAGATTTTCTGTTTGTTTTTTTTTTTCCACAGAATAATGCCTGGAGATGAAAAACGATTTTTATTGCTATTACACTTCCTACCGCAAGATGCAGTGCAAGGCGGCAGAGTTTGTCTTACAACTATGTCGCAGTGTTTCACTGATGCAAAACATGTAGCCAGAGGGTGTTACTAATGACTCCTGGATTAGAGTGAGATTGAGACTGGGAGAAGGAGAAAAAGAGTGAGAACAAGAGAGACGGAGGAAGGGAGAAGAGAGAGGAATTTCATTAGAGAAAGGGGGGAGGGGAAACACCATAGAATCGGGTCTAATAATCTGACCAGGATATTTTCAGATTTCAGTGTTCTCCCCAAGCTTGAGAATGAACTAGAGAGAGACCAATATCCTTTTAAGCACCACGGAGGGTTTTTTTTTTCTTTTCATGTTAATAACTATTAATTATGTTTACAGCCAGTTAGCTGAAGAACTGTCCTTTTGGAAAGAATCAAACTTCGGAAAAACGTTTAATATCTGATTAAAGGCTTTTCCTGGAGCCGAGGCCGCTCGGAAGGAGGTGGGGACCCGGTATCACCCAAGGGGGTGCGGAGCGCAGCGAGGCCTGCAGAGGCTCACGGACCCCGCCCGTGGTGGTGCCACACACGTACACACGCCTGTGACAGCCTGGTGCGCCCGGGGTGCCCCGCCAGGGCCGTGGCGGAGCGCCGAGGCGCAGCCTGCGGCCGAGACTCGGCCTCTGCTTGGTCTTGGCGGAAAGGTCCCTCCGGGCTCCGAACACCCCGGCGTCCTCCCCCGGGAAGAGCTCTACTTAGGGAAGCGGGAGGTTTCGCGGTTCCTACCGTTGCCCAGGCCGGTCCCACCGCCCTGCAGTCCGCTTCTGCCCCCCGGGGCACAGCGAGGAGGGCATTCCCTCGGGGCTGAGGCCCTTTGAACCCGGGGAGCCCTCGGCTCCCGCCCGGGCGCGCGGAGCTCGCTCGGGGCCAGGCTGCGGAGCGGAGTGTGGGTGGCGGGTGGGGTTGAAGGGGAGTGGGGGAGGCGGGAGGGGGCGGAGGGGCGGAGGCGGGAGCCGGGCGTTAAGCCTGGAAGCTTGGCTGTTTACCCAAACGATTTTCCTTTCAGGCCCGAGACGCCAATGAGACAAGATCAAACTCCCCTCTTCGCTCAGTGTGTGTGTGTGTGTGTGTGTGTGTGTGTGCGCGCGCGCGCGCGTGTCTGTGTGTGTCTGTGTGTGTCTGTGTGTCGCCTTCTCCAAGCCGGGCTTTGTGAATGGGGGCTCCAGGACGCAGGCTGGGAGGGACCAGAGGCCGACCCGGGCACCAGCGCCTCCTCCCGGGGGCTAGGAGAAGCCAGGCGGAGTACGCCCCAGACAGTGGTCGGGAGCGACAGAAGCAAGCGACAGGGACACAGGCCGCGGAGAGATAAGGGCCGCGTCCCCGAAGGCCGAGCGGGGAGACTTACGGTCGTGTGTGGGAGGGGGAGACGGGAGAATGATAATCTTCCTTACAGTCCCTTAATTTCTGATCCCTCCAAAGCTTAAATCTAGCTCCTTGGGCCACTGATTTCTCGCCAACTCCTTCGCTCGAGATACACTAGTTGCAAATTAGGCCAAGGTTTTGGCGATTACGTTACAATGCAGGCCGCGTGAGACGCGCCGCTGGGCCTGCGCCTGGGTCCCTCCTCGGCGCCGAAAAATGATGAGAAAGCAAGAGAGGATGGATAGTCTGTATTGACAAGACATTTGTCATTTTTAAAGGGGTCCACATCCAAGAATATCCATCAGCCTGGGGGTGGGGGAGGGAAGCGGAGATGAGGGGACCGAGTCCCAGCCGCCGCGCAGCAGGTGATCGCGGTCCTGGGCGTGGCTCCGGCCCTGCTCCAAGGACCCTCTAGAACTGAAATGTTTGCAAAATAACGACAACAATACTTTCAGTATGACTGAAGATACGAAGCATCAGGAAGACGGAATTGTATTTATTAAAGGTCGTAAAACAAAACCCGGCTACACGTCGTCCGTTGTACATTTATTGAGGGGCGCTGTCTTGGACAACTCATTCCTTTCGGCCTGGCGATTAAAAGCTCGCCCAAAGAATTGTTTCTGGAAGAAAAAGGTGTCATTCCGCTGCTTCTGACTCATCCACTGTTGCTCCTCCTGCCTCAGCCTGCCCCTGATCCCCACCCCTCCTTACCACCTTACACACACACACACACACACACACACACACACACACACACTCTGTGTCCCTCACCGAAGGGTCCCTTTTTAAACGACGAACCCATCCCCTGTCCCAGGATGTTCTTATTTAACCGAAATTCCCCCGCCCTGGCGATGACCGAGGCAGAGTGCAATAGGGACCTGCTAACATTTGCTTCAGGCTTTCGTCTCTTCTGCTCCCGGTGATCCGGTGATCCAGGCCTGGACAAACACCCTGGGGGAAAGAACCGCAGAGATCTCGGTGTTTTACGGGCATTTTAGGGTGGAAGGCGGTGGCTCTAGGGCTCATAGGAGGCCAGGGTAGCTGGCCAATCCCTGGGCACGAGTGGTGGTCTTGGGGACCCCAGCTAGGCAGTGATTGGTCTGTGAGAGACTGTGTGAGAGACAGAGATGCCCGCGGAGGAGACCTGATGAGCCTCGTGGTTACAACAGCTAATATTAATTGAGTGCTTACTATGTACCAGTCATTGTGCCCATACCCCTGGGGGCCTCCAAATCTGAAGGCAAACCATGGTGGCCAAGGGTAGGCCTCGGAGCAGGGAGCAAGGGATGGGGGACAGCGGCAGGCAGGTAGCTAGGTAGGTGTGATTGGGTGGCTGGGATAGAGGTTTCTACCCCGAAATATATTCTCCCGGCCAGGAGAGGCGGGCCTTTACCGGCCGTCAGGAGCGGGGCCAAGGCGTCTTCCCTCCCTGCCTGCGGCCGTCTGTCTCCAGCCAGAGGCAAGGCCAACCAGGTTCCAGTGACATTCCCACTTCTTCTCACTGGAACCCCGGAAGAAACTAGACTGGGCAGTGTGGGCCGCGAAGCCCAGGCCCGGGCGGATGGTGAACGCTCGGCGCGCCAAGGCCAGGCTCACGGCCAGTCCTGGGGGCCCCGCGTCCTGCGCCTCCTCCCGCCCAGGTCGCGGACACACTGCTCCGGGCGAGGTCCGCCTCCCTCGCCGTGCCAGGGGGCGCTTGACCGACTCCCGGACCTCGGCAGCCGGCAGCCGAGGAGGGGCTTCTCCGGCCTCCGAGGCCTGGTGCGCGCCCTGGGCAAGCAGCAGGGCGCGGGCCTGGCGGCCCTGGGAGCATTCAGGCCGCTCCCGGCCCCGCCGCACCCCGCAGGGTTTCTCCAACTCGCCGTCCGAGGCCGCGCCCGAGAGCGGGAGTTTTGCTGCATTTACTGCCTCTTCCTCCCATCCCCCCTAAAGCAGGGGCTGAGACTCGCCGATGACCCCGTGCCGTGCCCGGAGAGGGTGGAAGAAAGCAGGCTCTGCGCTCTTTCTGGAGACAAAAGGCCGCCGCGCTCAGGCTCCTCTAGGCTTAGCCGCCGCGCGTTTCGCACCCGCCTCCACCTAAGCAGAGGAGGCGGGAGCAGGTGGAAGTGTCGTGGCAGGGGTGGCTTGGAGTAGAGAGCCTTGATTGAACCCAGAAATTGGACACCTCCAAGTCCAAGGGCAGAGACAGGGCCTCGGCATCTGCTCCAAAAATATAGTCTGCCCCCAGCACTCCCTGCCACCCCTCATCCAGATATCCTTGTATAAAGGGGCTCCCTCGTTGCTGGTTTTTTCTGTCTAGTCTCCTTGCAAATCACCTGGCAGCTAGAAAACGCTCGCCCCTAATACCGACCTAGGGAGGCTACTTCTTTCCCTAAAAACGACTCTGGCTTTCCTTCTTCTAGGAGACCTAAGGGAAACCTCACTGGCTTTAAGATTAAAAAAAAAAAAATCTTTAGAATCTCTCTGGGTGTGAGATGTGGTTGAAACTTGCTTCCCACACGGACTCCCTGCCCCCGGAGAGCTAGTCCTGCGAAGAAGAAATAGTCTTTTCTTACAGTCTATCATTTCGGTATTACAAATAACAACCGTGGAGCGAGAAATACCCCTGGCCTAAGAATATTGATAGATGATAGTAGCGATATTCACAATCGATCCTTTAATAGGCAGACGTCATAAATCATGTTCAATTCCCTGACAGCACAGTACTTCACTTAATAATAGAATTAAGATTAAAACTCCAGAGGTATTGCAGGCAGCGTGTATTGATAGCTTCAAACATCGCATTCTGGATATGACGGTAGAAGGGAAAGGGACCTTTGGGAAATATAACCCCCTTCCCAAAATGTGAGGTCTTCCCTTTGCTCCTGTCCTGGGAGCCCTTTGGCCCTGCCCTCCCCCCCGCCACATATGTACCTCCCCCTACACACACACCAGTAATCCCCATTTTTGAAGGGGAGCTGAGAACATTTCCTAGAAATGTTAAGGAGTACGATAAAGAGAGATGGGGCTTGGCTTGGGTGGGTTTCCTGAATTTAGGAATCCTTTAAAAGTCCATTCCTTCAGCCTTGAATCTGGAGGGCGGAAAAAAAAAATGTTCAGGAGACCTAGGAAATGATATTGTTTTTTTTTTTTTTCAATAGGATTAATTTCCTGGATAGTGTTTCCGAAATTACGTATAAATCACTGAACATCTGCAGGTATATGCCAGTCCCCTCCATTCTGCAGTTTTAACTGCCTGTGAACCTTTCCAGCACTGCTTTCCAGTCCAAATCAGGCCTCAGGATGGAAATGAAAACTTCACGTGAAGAGTAAAACCAGAGGGGCAGGGTCCCACACAGGGGTGACAATCTGCTCTTTGCTTCATGGATAAAGCTGATCGCAAGTGTGGCTAAAATTATTTCAAAGAGCAGAATATTAATCGAATCAATCAGAGCTGACAAATGAGAAATATTTGAAAGTCAGTGGTAATTTACAACTTTGTTATTAGTTAAGAATTGCCTGCCTTGTAGCAGTAATTAATAACACTTAGAGAGGAACCATTTGGAAATCCCCCTCCCATCCTTTTTATTTTCCTTGTCTTTTAAGGAAGGAAAGAGAGAAAGGAAGCAAATGAGTGATCAGTAGAAACAGGAAAAACACTGAGTCGTTAGTGGGGAGAACAAAACTGGGAAATATAAAAGAAAGGGGAAAAAAAAGATTAGCCCCATGGGGGGCCATCAGAAAATAAAGAAAATATAGAAGGAGGGGTAGTAAATCATAAGGGTAGTAACCATACCCCATGAGCAGGCTGGCTAAAGGTTGAATTTCAAATGGCCCAGAAACCCCATCAAAATGAACAGTACTGCTAAAAAATCTTGAAAGTAGCTCAGCTCTGAATCAAGGCAGAGCTCAGGGCATTGTCTGTTTTGTTGTTGTTAACAATGTATTTCTTTATAGCCCAGGAGCAGACGTGTGCAGGCTCTTTCCCAAATTCCATCCCTGGAGACCAGACTGGCTTTCATGTTTCTGGTGTTAACTCTCCTCTTGGTCACAGACAATCCCCTTCCCCAGTCTTACACTGATTACGGATTGTCTCAGCCCCATCTAAACAACACACCAAAATAATGACTTGTTGAAAAACTATAAATCATTTCAATGTCTGAGCTTGGAAAGACACTTCAGTCAACAGGCTTGCTGTGAAAAGGTAGAGAAATTTCCAACCTTCTGCTCGCTGAGGAAAAAAGCTGCTACTTCCCTCAACTTTTATTTGTTGCATGGGGGCATTTTCTAGATTGGTTTAAAAAGGATGGTTGGTGGTAGGAGGGGATAACTTTGGCAAACTTTATCTGGTCTTTATTATAAGCCTCAGTCTTGTCTCATTGAGCTCAGGCTACAAAAGGTAGCTAGAGATTCAGATTTATTGGTCTCTAAATGAAAAGATTCATTTGATAGAAGAGGTTAACTCAAAGTTCCTATACCGTGCCTGGCTTCGGCAAATTCACTCTGTGGAGTCAGCACAGAAGCAGAAGAAATCTTAAAAACACACACAGATATAGACACACAAACACACTCGCCCACTTAAGCCTCCAATGCAATTCTCTTTTCTTTGTTGTTTCTTCTGTCATTACAAATCTCCAGCCTCTTTCTAGGTGGCTGGGATGGTTGGCTCCCCCCAGCCACAGGCAGCTGAACTTTGCCATTTTGTATCTTTTGCTTTTACCAGCAGTGAATGAAAGAATGGGGGGGGGGATAAAGTAAAAGGGGAGAAGAGAACTAATTCAAATAAAGCAGAATACGTTTGTAAATGAGGTGGAGGGGAGAGAGAGGGAGAGAGCGAGAGGGAGAGAGCGAGAGCGAGAGCAAGAGAGATGTGGATGGAGGAAAGGAGCTCTAGGATAAAAGTAGGCAAACTGGAAATTGATGAGATGGGTTTTCAATCATTAGAGTCTATGGATCCAATAGGAACCTGCAAAATGTATGACTGTGTAGAGGGAACCAGGAGAGAGAGCAAATATACCAGAAACTTCAAGGGGGGTGGGGGCAGGGAGAAGACAGCACGCAAGGACCTGAGATCCTGTGCGAGGAGAGAACTATGGAGATGCTAATGAGGGAAAATTAACCTTCGGGTTGGGTCTGTGACTTGGGCCTTCCACTGAATGCCTGACCCAGGGGCTGCAAGCCGCCTCACTCTGCACCAACGAAATGAGATAATCGCTCTGAAACCCACCAGTCCTGGTGCAAAGGAGCTCTGAAACCCTGTTGTGGCGAGTAACTAGCAGCTCCAACCAAAGACAAGCACAACAAATGAAAGAAGGCAGAACCACAACCAGGCCCAGAGAGCAAACCTAGGGACACTGGGTGCTTGTGTCCAACTGTGGAAGCCCCGTAGGCTGGCACATTAGTGGGAGGGAGGAGCAGGGCCTGGGAAATGAGAAATATCTTCATCTCTCTTGTTCCAGTCTGTCACCAAAGGCCCCGGATAACTGGGCCTTGGCAAGGCAACACAAGGGACAAATGGATTTTATCTCTAGGAACGTGGCCACTGGGCCAGAGGATTATTGCTTAGGCAGAGAAAATATATGGGGGTGGGGTAGGGCCGGCGGGGAGGAGGGCTAAAGAAAAGAGAGAGAAGTTGGAGAGGAGAGCCCCAAAAACAAACAAAAAAGAAATTCAAAGGGAGATCTGTAAAGTGGAGTGGCTGTGGTAACACGCCACAGACACGGAGACATTAAAACACACACGCATACACAGGGATTTTATTAAACAAACAAGCCAACAACCAAACGCACATCAAAAACACATTTGCTCCTGCTGTCATAAGGAAAGAGGGTTGGAAATGATCGTGGGGTTCTGGTAGGGATCCTTCCGGCCTTTAGGGCTGTGGTCTTTCCCCCGCCCCTCTCAGCCTTTTCAAGGAAACCCCAAGAGTCGGGATGGTGGGGCAGGAGCCTCCCAGAGGCTGTGTGGGGAGGACTCCCTGTTGGAGGCGAAGGGGTCGTGTTTCCAAGTAGAGACATCAACAAACCACAGTCTTAGTGACAGTGACAGCACAAAATTATGTTTAATGTTGCAAGGGGGAAAGGGGAAATATAAAATTAGCGCAGAGAAAATGTTTCCCAGACCTTCTTTACAATTAGGGCAGTGGCATATGGATGGGCAAACGGTGAGGTCGAAAGCGACCTAACAGGCCCACCGCACTGGGTGGAGGCAAAGGTCCCTCCAGTCCCCAGGGTCCTCATTCCCTGGGAGGAAGAGGAAGGCTTCTGGAGGGAGGTTAATGGCACTCTGCCCAATCACTTCACTTGGTTTAGAACCTGTTTTCGGAGAAGAGAGGATATTCTAGACATTCCATCCTGGTGGAGATTGACAGTTCAATGACTGGCCTGCTTAGTCCCAAAGCCACAGGGTTTTTAAATTAGTGATGAGGCTGGTGAAGGGGTGGGGGCTGGAAAGAGGAAAAGGAAATAGGGGGGATAGATGTGTAGTTTTAGACCCCTCCCCCATCCTTTTAGGACTCTGGGTGGCTGTACGGAGAAGGTGAGGGGAAGTGAGAATTATTTAATAAATTAGCAAGCCCCTCTCTGGAACTTGGAATCAGCCCTGCCTCAGCTGCCCTGGTACAGGTGGGCAGGACCCTGAAGCCTTCTCCTGGGCCCTGGAATCTCCATAGGCCCACCCCCATCCCTGCTCAGGACCAAGGACAAGCAGATGCCTGCCAGGCAATGGAGGGGATTTGCCCAGAGACAACTAGGGTGGTGGGAATGGTGACATTTTCAAGAAGGAAGCAGTTTCTGTTCAATGGCAGAGATTATACTCCTTAAGCTGCTTATTTAAAGAGACAGAGACAGAGAGAGAGAGAGAATCCTCCTACCCCCATCCTGTTGTGGTTATAAAGAATATAATTTTGCTTTGTCTAGAAACCACTGTATTATTGTGGTTATTAAATGCAGTTTCCCTTCTTAGTGTGGGGAGGGTGGATGAGAGAGAGGGTGAATGGAAAATTCATTTTTCAAATCATACAAATTTAAAATGAATGTATTTTTAAAAACGAAACCTGGATGGAAAAGCAGGAGATGAGAGAGTGCAATAAGAGGGAGAAAAAGAAGGAAAACATAGAAAACAGCCTGATTCTTCGAAGACTAATCCATGCAGAATGATCAGGAAAAACAACTTGGGGAGGAAGAAAAAGCACTGTCATCTCCTACTCAGTGGTGCTCCATGACCTTAGGGAAAATGAGGGAGCAACTTATACCTGGAGGTTGTAGTTTTACACTTTGATTTTAGCAACAAGTATCAAAAGATCTAAACTAATTGATTGTCGAGTTCCTTGGCCCTTCTCCAAAGAGCAATATAGATTTAATTGTATGTTGTTTAAAACTCCATTTCTCGAACAGTGTGAAACATGTAATAAAAGTCATAAACCGTATCGGAGAATTTTTCCCCCCCACAAAGCATAAATACCCAACTGACACTTGGAAATCTTAGCTAATACCCCTAATGGGTTAAAAAAAAAAAAAAAGCCATCTGAGAGAGGTAGCCACATAATAAAATCTAAACTGTTAGTCCATTTTAACTCATTCAAAAAAAGAACTTGCGGTTGCGAGAGGCACTTTTTGCCGGGGTGGGGGGGGGTCGGGGTGAGGAGACCCCACATCAGCCATCTGACTTGCTCAAACGCGGTCCATCTAAACCACACTGCCCTAAAGGAAAGCAAGTTCTGGCCTTCCGAAAGACACTAGAAATCTCTCCAGCCTGGGAAACAGAGCTGAAAGTTGCAGCCAGACTGCCTGGCCCAAGCTCTCCTCTCTGTCTCCCCGAGACTTGGAAGCCACTCGGCGGCCGTCGCTCTCCACCGGCCTCCGCCCGGCTTTTCCCGAGGGAGAGGGCGAGCTGGACGCGGGCTGGAGCTCCCCAAAGCTGCGCCACGAAATCGCCCCCTGTCCCTCCCCGGCAGCTCCCCGCCCCCAACATGGTCCTCCGCTCTCCCCGACCCTCCAGCGGCTGTTCCACCTAAACCAGCCCCCGCGCCCGCGCCCCCGCCCCTCCCGAGCCCGGGGCATCTCAGTGAAGAGCAGGGTCCCAGCCACGCCTGCGCTTCGATCGGAGAGCAGCCACCGCCGCCAAGTTCGCGGCCGTCAGGAAGCTGGCGACTGCGCCGGTTGCGGGCCGTGCCCTGGCGTGGCCACGCGGGCCGGCTGCAGGCGGAGATCTGTAAAAATCCACGTGAGCCGCCCCCTCCTCTTGCTGCTGGCGGCCCCTGACACGGCAGCATTGAAGCCGGCCCGGAGGTCCCCGAGGTCTCCGAGTGTGACAGTACTCAGCATAGCGGGTAGATGGCACAATTTTCTAACATTTAGAGAGAGGAACCCACGCTGGGAGCAATAAGTCCATTTAAAAGCCCTTTATTTAAAAGGAACAAAGATAACTGACAAGCGAAGTACAGAGACATCTCAATGAAATTTCCAAAGAAGAAAGAGAAATCAGAGGCCAAAGCAAATGTGAACGGGGCTTGATAGAACAGGCTAGCACTTTCCTCCTCCTCGAGAAGAAAGATAAAAGACAAAAAGAAAGAGGTGTTGGTCACTGGGGACTGTGTGCCTTAACAATCACAGTCCAAACCAAATTCTAAAAATCCACTGCTACAAAAACTTGAAAACAGCCAGGTGGGCTATGCTGGGGCAGGTGGGAGAGAAGCCAAATCTGCTTAGGGGAAGAGACATGGCATTCTTGTCCCCTGCCTTGGAGCTCACACGGTAACCTTGGATTACAGCCGCCTCTGCTTTGGGTTGGCGGGATTCAGGGAGCACAGGGAAGGTGGGTACAACAGGCAACCCGCTCTGGGCACACTGGGGCCTCTCTGAGGGCCTGGGGCCCGAGGTCTCTGTGTTGGAGCTGCCGCCCCTAGAACAGTGCCCAGGGCTGGGCTGCATGACCAGCGGGGATCCCGTGACCTAAGATTTGGTCAAAGTCAGGGTACTCAAGAGCTTACTTGCAGACTGAAACTGCTACCCCTTCAAAACCAAGAGGGTCAGGAGAGCTCCCACTGATGTCTCCCGGCAAATCCAAGACAGCCCACACTCCATCCTGTGATCTAACACGGTCACCACCAGCTTCCCACCTCCAAGCCTCCATGCCAGGTCCCCCACGCAAGCCAGGAGACCTGCAGGCCGAGAGGAGGCAGAGGAGGGGGCAAGAGGCCAGGAGAGGGGTGATGGCCCTCTGGTCCTCTCTGCTAGGCGCTGGCCCAGCAGAAAGGGTGAGGCGGCTAGCGCCTGCGGGGGGTCAAATGATTGTATTTGGGTGGGTGCTCGCCGACATATTTGCTGAGTAAACCTCCCTCGCTGCGCTGAAGGCGAATCCCCGTTGATAAATCCATCATTACCGTTTGGATTCAGGGAGGCAGCCGCGCCACTAAATTCATCTTACATTTGTAGCGCTTTAATAGACATTTATTAAATGCTTTTAGAGAGAGGCATGGGGCGCGTGATTACATCCTAGTTATAGACAGAACATAAAGACCCACGTTAACACCCATTTGCAGGAAGGAAGGAAGAGGTGGGGAGGAGGGTAGTGAGGCAGAGGGATAAAGCGAGGAGAGGCGAGGAGAGATGGGGCGGGCGGGGGCACGGAGCCTGGGCATTATTAGCAAAGGCTGCCTGGCAGGGAGCAAGGCAGGAGCCGCAGGAAGTCTCGGGTTGCGGAGCAGAGAGAAGTCCCCACTCACTTGGCAGTTCCCTGGGCTTCCCCTTCCCTGGAGCTCCCCTCCTCCACCCACTTGGCAGCGTGGGGGGCTCCTTTTCTCTCTACCAGGGCACAAGGGAGGTTTGCGCTGCCTCCATCGACCCCCTTCTGTCCCCACCCCCCACCTCTCCTTTACTTGATTCCAGGCCTCTCCAACTGAGACTGCTTGGAACAGCCAAACCAGGGGGAGAGGAGCCTTCTCGCTTCAGGACCCCAAGAGTTCCTTTAAAGCATCCTCTCAATCCCCAAAACAGTAAGCCAGAGAGCTGAGCCAGGCTTCCTTCAGCACAAAACAGTCCCCGCAGCCATCAGCCCGATAGCCCCAGTGCTCCAAGGGTTCCTTGGCCTGACTTAGCCATGCCCATGGATCCCTCCTCCTTCCCGCACCAGGGGGGCTCCAGGCCACCTCTGCACCTCCAGGATCTCGTGCCTGGGGACCTGTCCCGGACTTGCCCAGCATGTGTCCCTCGACCTCAACCTCAGGAGCTGGGCCTGCAGGAACGCCTGGGATTCCCACGGGCCTAAAGCCTTCCTGAGCGTCCCCAAGGCCTCTAAAGGCCCAGTAGCCAAGCTCTGTCAGTTCTGCGAGCGCCCTCGCTCCCCTGGGACATAGCCACCGACCTGGGCCAGGAAGGCAGCGGTCAGGACTCCGGGCCCTCCCTGGCTCTTGGTAAGAACACTTCCGCTATCTCAAAGTTGCCATAAGAAAATAAATACAAGTGACACTGTGCTGGGCCAAAGCTCATTAGTTCGTTGTCCAGGGCTAATAAAGGAACAGAAGCGCAAATTATAGAGTTCAGCTCCAACACACGCTCTGTCACCCGAGATCAGCGTACCGCGAGCCTGATTCCAATTGCTCCGAACTTGCTGCGCAGTTTGCCCCCCCAACCCCCTCCTCGCGAGCAGGAGGTTGGTGGAAAAATATAGTTCCAAAGGGGGTAATGATCAAGCTTTTCCTCTCGGAAGCCTGCGCCACCTCATTTCCCATCAGTAATCCCAATAAAATTAACGTCGTGGCTGCAATTGAAAAGAGGAGGGCCCGCGACACTCCTGAAATAACACACTTTCCCCCAGCAAAAGGTAAAAAGCAAAACAGCCCTTTGTTCAGCTAATTAACGAAGGCCCAACTCCGAAAGCAGATGTGTTTGCTTAGCTAATCACAAGCATGTTTCTTTCAAGGAACGTCATTTCGAGGGGGCCGCTCCAGGGGATGGGAAAGGGGGACAGAGCACCCCCCCAGGCCCTCTCTGCCTCAGGGGTCTCTCACCCCAGACTAAGATCCAGAGGCTGAAACCAGGCAGCCCATCTCTCACACCTTTCTCCCCCTTGGCCCTACCCCAGAGGCCCAACAGTCACCTCAGAGCTCGACAGAATGCCAGGCCTGCAAAACGCGAGGGGGAAAATAATAATAAAAGTTTTAATGACACAGATGCCATATTAAATGAGGCAGTTTTACAATTCACTTTGAATAGGACGCTAACTTATTACAAGTGTGTTATCAGAAGGACGATAAGATTTATAACTCCAAGAGTGAGCTTTTCGCCTTAATGACAATGGATGTTAAAGGGGAGGAAATCTGTTCTCTATTAGAGATGAGAGTCCCTTCCCTGTTTTCGGGCACTTACAGATGGGTCCAGGAGAGCAGATCCCAAGCCCCTTTGTGTCTCCTTATGAAAAATTCTCTTTCCCCTTTGGCTATGAAAACGGGTCTCTCTGCTCGGTGAGCACCTCACTCAGTTTTGGACCTTGAGGGAGGGCAAAAGAGAGAGAGAGAGAGCGCGCAGACAGGAGACAGGGATGGGGATGGAGGTGAGGGGATGGGCGAGGTTCTCAGCCCTGCGGTTCTTGCAGCAAAACTATTTCCCTGTCTTTCTTTGCGATACAAAAGATGGCTTTCCCCTAAACCAACACAGTAAGCAAACTTTAAAAAACTGGGGTCCTATTACAAACCAACGCCCAGCACTAACTGCTTTAAAATTACTGCATAATTAGATTTAGTTGAATTTCACCATTAATTAGGCAGCCGCACTGCAGGGAGCCTTTGAAATCTGAGAAAATGGGAAAAATCATCTGAAGCACGTTTTTTAAAACCCAACTTCAATAAATCTTGACGAGGCCCAGAATTCAGAGAGTACCTCGCTCCCCTCCCAGGCGGCTGAGCGTAGGGGTCTCCAGGCCCGAGCAGGGCCTGGAATTGGATGTCAGGGGCGATTTCCCCCATCCATGAGAATTCGGCCTGGGACCATCCCCTGTCTCTCCAGAGGATCTCCGAAGACCCTCTCTGGGAGGCCAAATCTGTCCCGGCTGGCCTCGCCCGCTCAAACCTATTAAAGAAAGGGGATCCTCCGCTGCGGGCGCGCTCCTGCCAGGGGCGCCGTCCACGCAGGCTCACACATTTCTAGGGCCCGCGACCACCCGCCCGGAACCCGCCCTCCGCCGCGGCGCGCCCCCCAGTCAGCCCCCGGCCCGGAAAGCCACCTCTGCGGTAACTTTGACAGGCAAGCAGCAAGTTCTGCCCGCGCCCGGCCGGGTTCGCGGCCCAGCCTCCACCCCCCAGCTGGACCCGGCCGGCACAAACCCCGGCGCAGCCCCTGCATTAATGAGCGCGAGCACTGACCAGGTCTGTAAATACTGGCTTCTCCCCCTCCCCCGATACCATTCAAACATTTCAGATGCTTTGAGGATACAGACTTTTGCTTTTCCTAATTTGGCTCCTGTTGGGAAGGGAGACATGAAATAAACTCTCCTAATTACAAGGGGAGGGGGTGGCAAGAGAGAAGGGGATACTGCGTTACCAATATTTCCCCTACGACTTCAGCTTTAATTACAGAACAATCGAGGACCGCACTCACTCGCCAGCAAGAGTTTAAAAGAGGGTTTTCTGCCTGCAGATGGAATGGCCTTTAGCCCCCCCCCCCTTTTTTTTCTTTTTGGTAACCAATGTGTTTTCTATTACCCGGCCCTGCTGTGCCTGGCAGCCCGGCGCTCGCGGTGCAATGGGAGACGCCATGTTGGCTCAGCTCATAGGACCAAGTCAAAAGCGAGCTTCGAGGCAGAGTTTCACACGCTCGAGCTCCCCCTGACCGCCCCCCCGCCCCGGCCCCCCCGCCTGTCGCCGCTTCGTGCACATCCAGGGAGTGCAGCTCCGCGCGCCCGGCACCCCGGACTTTCCGGGGGCGCTGGCTGAATTCCGCCGCACGTAAGTGGGGGGCGGGGGCTGGGGGGGGGGCAGGCACTTTTCCGCTGCTGCTGCCAACTCCAGGCCCCCGTCCCTGCAAGCCGGCCGGATGCAAACGCAGCGGTCTCCGCGGAACCAGCCCCGGACGTCGCCCGCTAACTTTGAGCCCCAGCCCCTCGCGGCCCGGAGAGGACTAATGCTGAAAGGCCGACCGAGGCAGGGCGACCGCGAGCCGAGCGAACGGGCTACATTCCCAACCTCCCCCCACCCTCCCCTGCCACACACACCCCCAGCTCAAGTCTTCCCCCAGGTTTGTTTGAAAGTGGCGAGAAGCAGCGATCGCCTCTCTCTCTCTCCTCGGACTATTGTTGCATTTCGCGTCTAACTGGGTTCTCTCACACCCCCGAGCGCCAAGAGGAGGGAGGGGGAGCGGGTTGGGAAAAGAAATAAAGCGAGCTCAGATCAGATGGAGAAAAAGAAAAAAAAAAAAAAAAAGGAGGAAAAAAAAAAAAACCCAGCAAGGAAAAAAAGACACTTAAAGGGAAAGAGTCGCCATGTTTAGCAGCTTTTTTAAAGATCTCGTCAATTTCACACAGAACGCACTCGCTGGGTCCCAGCCCTCGTCTTTTGTCCAGTTCAGTTGCAGCAAAGATCTTTTGTTCTAACTCAGCGTGAAAAGAAAAACTTTCTTTAAATGCAATAAACTTAAACCAAACTCAAGACTCTAAACAGATCCTCCTCCAGCCACTCTAAACATATACAAGGGGTTTTGTTTTAACCGTTTGAAAAATTTTGGGTCCTGTTTTTCTGCCTTGTAGACCCCAAGCTCATTGCTGAAACTCAGAGAGAGTGAGAGAGAGCTTTCCAATGACTAGAACACATGCTTAAACCATAATAAAACAGGGACTGTCTTTTGCTTTGAAAATCATAAATTATAATTTAATGCCAATAATAATTTACAACAAATGGCTGTTTACAATAAACTAACACAAAACAAACAAGGAAAGGAGCCTGTGTTTTACTTATTAGAGAAACTTCACACACTCACATGGATAGCACTTGCAAGAGGAGAAAATAAACAACAACCGACAAACCTCAAGCTAAAGGTCAGCGATATTCTGCCCTAAGAACATACTTGTATTTATGTATGTATATATCTACAGAAAGAAGCTGGGGGTCAGATGGAGGACTCTGCTCAAATGCATAAATCAGACAGATTTTTCTGGTCTGCATGTATTGACTGGAACTGAGTATCAAAGTTTAATACACTTTACAAAATGATCCCTTTTCTTCCATCTCCCCTACCCACCCGCTTTTAAAATTAAACCACAACATAGTGAAGTATGGTGGGGAGGGGATGCTGGAAAGCCTCAATAAGAACAAAATTGGAAGCTCCCACACACTGAGCTTCCTTCAAACCAGGAAAAGAGAAAGGGGGGGCTCCAAAACAAAATAGTTACTACTTCCAAATCAGCATACTCTGTAAAGTTTCCTTCCTTCTTTCTTTCTGTTCTTTTTCTTAATTTGGCTTCTAAGGACAAAGGATCCCAAGAGCAGTACAGATTGTATCTACACAATCCGAAATGTCAAAATGTCGATGTGTTTTTATGTACATAACTCCAGTGGAAAAGACTCCCTTGACCTGTGGTCATGCTCTCACAGAATGAACGTAAAGGGGGGAGGGGAAAGGCAGGCCAACGGCAAGTTATCATATATACACTAAAAAACAGACCCTTCAGCACTCTAAGCTACATCACTGAATTTGAAATCCTCTCAACAACCAAGCTAGATGAGAACCACAGAGTATTTTTAAAAATCAAACCTACTTAAGGAAAAACTCACTGCAAACAACTGCCTCTATTTACAATGCTGTGATTAGCTTGGTAGAACTGTCTTCCACTTAACTGTCAGAAATGTACAAAACAGTATTTTTTTCTGATCATAAAACAGATACTGATCTCAAGATTTCTAATACTTTCCACAATACCTTCCCTAAGCAGGCACTTAAGTGTGACAAATATAAGGGCCTTTTTTTCCCTGGAAAATCCATTTTTAATTAAAAGGAGGATTAAGTGAATGGGGGTGGTTTACTATATCAGTATGGCACTTCCTAAACCATAGATAAACCATTAACTTCAGCTTCTCCCCCCCCCACACCCAAATTAAACAGGCAAATAAACTAGTCCACCTTTGAACAAACTGACTGAGGGCAGTAAACAAGTGGACCCCCAGCCCGGCTCAGCGAGAGCTCACAGGGGCTCTTATCGATGAGAAAGACAGTGAGTGGGGACAGCCAAACAGATTTCAGATATCAAATAATATTTTAATTTCTGAATACTTTCAATTTTCCTTGGAATATAACACACAAAGACTCGACCAAACAGTTCAGTTATTATAACTTTTACAGTATACAGAAATGTTGCACTTAAAAAAAAACCTTCAGTTTTTTTTAAAACACAAACTGTAAACTCTAAGATACTGAATCAATCACGTTACCTATAAGTGCCAACAGTGTTATTTTGTCATGCTGATTTCAATGGTATTTTTTAAAAAGGGAAAATATCAACAATTATAATACAAAGGGTTTGCAAATATACAAACAGATATAGGATTTTCGTAACAATTCAAGAACTAAGCGGGACCCAATTCAAATTACAAAAGTTCACTTTTTATTCAAAACCTCAGCATGTGTCTTGGACACATTCCTTGGCTGCCAATAAATTCCACAGTTCATTCTCTTTCTTAAAATATTTTTAAAAAGCTAGGTTTGTCATGGTGTCTTTTTTTGGGGGGGGGCAGGATGGGGAAGTTAAGTGTATGTGGTTCCTCTAGTTCTCAAATTAAGAGTGCTCAACTTCGCCTAAAATTTTTGGTCACCACTTCTAAGTGCGTTTCCATCATCTCTGAGTTGCCTTTTAAAGTTTTATGTCTTCCTATGATATTTTCATGGACTCAGTTTTAATTCTTGCAGAACATATATTTTAAGGATACACAGTTTTTAAGAAGCCAAGATTATATCAAAACTTATTATAGAACCACAGAATAAACTGGTTTGGAACCAGAAAAGTACAAAAAAGAACAGCTAGAGGTACATAGACACAGGACAATTAATAATTTGGAAAAAAAAAAAAAGACTTACTTTCTCCATTCTGCTAATTTTCTCCCAATCTCCTTAAATGCACTTTTAGCAGTATTTTTCAAAAATTTACCAAAAAAAGAAAAAGACTAATTTCCTTTTTATACAAAAATGATAAGTAGCAAGTTGCTCTGACCAACACAGGAGTTTTTTTTTTTTTTTTAATGCATTCTGTAAAAGTTCATTTGACAGTCTTTTTTTTTTTGGAAATTCACAGTCCATTAAATTCTTCCCCTCTCTTCTTTTAGCAAACTTGTAACATCCTTTTATATCCTTTCTTAACAGAAGGAATTTAAGCAAACAAACCAGTCTTTTGCCTTTTCTTTCTCTGTTTCTCTGCCCCTTCTTATTTTGATTTATTATTTATTGAATTGCCATATACGGCCAGTTAAAACTACTGCCGGACAGTAACATATCCCGGATGAGGGTTTCGATGGGGGTTTTACCTACCAAACGGACGAAAAACAATTGCTCTATGACTGAGGAGGAGACCGTGCGGAGGGAAGGGAGGCGAAGCAAAAGCTTTCCAAATCGCGTTGGTTGATTGGGGTACTGGCTCCTAACGTATTCTTCCAAAGCACACTGGGACTTTTCCTGCAAGCTTTCCACATGGGCTACATCAGAGAGACCACAGGCATCTGGAAGAAAGTTTAAAAAAAAAAAGAAGAAGAAGAAGAAGAAGAAGAAGAAGAAGAAGAAGGGGAAGGAGAAGGAGAAGAAGAATTCAGTCATCAGATTAAGAGGTCTGAAAAGGGTCACATGAGGTGTGTGTACAGGGCTGTCAAACTGCCCCGACTGGAGTTGGAGCAAATGCCTCTGTGCTAAAAACCTGGGCGAAGGGGAGTGGGGTGGTGGTGGAGAGAGCAGGAGATGATCCTGGGGTATTTGCTTTAATGTCAAACACAAGCTTAGTGCACTGCAGGCTTTCACTGTCTCAGTCCTCAGGCTGGGTCCCTGGGAGGCCCCAAGCAAAGTGCATTGGGTGAAATCTGGCTCAAGTCAGTAAACAGACAGACAAACAGATGAAACCAAAACTGCCAGGGCTCCTCCCCCTCCTCGTCTGTAAATAATAGTTTGGCTTATAATTATTTAGGTGGTGGGGGGGGGAGGGCAACAACCTGGCCCAGCCTTTAGTAATGGCGTCCACGACCCAGCCTCAGATTCTCCCCAAAGAGGGCGACTCATTTTTCTCCAGTCTTTGAAACTGATTTAAGTGGCCCTTTAAAACTGATCTTGTCAGTATAGCCCTATTGAAGGGCAGCCATGCAAACTGTGATCTCTCTGTTCATTTGAGCTGTTTCTTTTCCCCCTTTTCTTCTCTCTCCCTTTTTCTCTTACCCCCCTTTATTTATTTATTTATTTATTTATTTATTTATTTATTTATTTATAAAACCCAGGTCCGTCCAAGAAGAAACCCCTCCCCTGTTATCTTCAGGAAAACACTTTTCTCTTTCGGATATGTGAAAAATACAATAAGTGCCTTTGAAATGAGAGGCTTCTCAGTGAAGGCGGTGCAGGTTGTGACCTGACCTTTTTGGGCTCCCTAGACAAGACTGGGGCGAACACATGCATATTGTGAATCCTTAAAACAGACATCTGAAAACGGCCGCCACTACCTCCACCCCAAGAACCAGAACACATATGCAATTTCCTCCTGTGTGCATCTAGGACTCCGCACGTAAAGAATGCATAGGTGTCTGTGGTCAGGAATTAAAAGATCTGTTTGCACAGGACTCCCTCCCTCTGCATTGGTAGTGTGTCTCCCTATGAATCAGATAAGAGGGACCTTTATCTCTTTGTGAGGCGATTTGCATTCTCCACACAGGCCTCTACATTTTGCAAATAGTAATAAATTTAAACTGTTACGACAGTATCAGGCATTTCTTTCCTTGAAAGACCAAGGGTAAGGTTGAGAGCTAACAATGATATTGAGAAATTAACAACACCCCCATCATCTGGGCTCATGGGCTGGACGTAGTAGGGTTGTGGGATGGGGGTGAAGGTGGTTGTGGGGTATGGGAATATCCTGCCTGCACATTTGCATCTGGCAAATGTTCTAGTTATGACAGTTCCCCTGAGAAAAATACTCCAGATCCAAGCCTCTCTCCACACAGCTTTTCCTCGCCCAGACACTGCCCTTTCATTTGGTTACCTAAGGACTTTCAAAGGCAGAATTTGGGGTGGCTGTTGCGGGGGGGGGGGGGAGGTGATGTGTGAGAAACAGCAAGGTATAACAGACAGCGGGTTAAGGGCTCAGAACCCTGCCATCGATTGAGCTAATGACTTGGGCCCCTAGATTTCCTTCAAACAATAAGGAAGAGATTGTGGATCTTTTTGTCTGCCACAGGAACTACTCAGCACTCCCAGTGTCCAGATTACAAGCTGTAAAAACTGCAGTTTCTAGGTTCCAAGCCCTACCAACACCCCAATGTTTGTTATTCTGAATTGGGAACCCCTTTCCCCTCTCAGGCATGACAAAGGGATCAGCTGACAACTTAGACCCAGAAGGCAGAAGGGGTGATTTCCACCCACCTGGGGTAGGCTGAACTCAGCCTGGAGGCAGCCAAAAGGCTCAGGTGTGGCCCAAAGTGGAAAGCCAGACACCTTCAAAAATCATTTGGCCTCAAGAGTTAATTAATATTAGATCTATTACTCACACAGGTTAAACTACCTACAAACTAATTAGATTTCATAATGCAGTCAATGATGGTTTTATATCTCTGGCAACATTCATATCCAGCCCTAGTTGGCATACACTTTGGGTTGTTTGAAAATTGCCTTAAGTGTTTGCCTGAGCAGAGGAAGCAGGAGGCCAGAGTGTTCCAGCCCTCGCAGACATTCTGGACACTTACGATGGCCCCTTTCTTTCTCTTGCCCCTTCCTGACAGCTCTCCCTCCTCTCCTGGCAGTCTGCATTGTTTTAGTAAGAATATGATTTTGAAAATTGTTGCCCTCAGGTTGGATTTGCCTGGAGCTCCATCTCCTACTGAGTTAGCAGACAAACTTTTCCCCTGCAGGGGCAAACTTTTCCCTGCAGAGATGATGCCAGGACCGCTCCAGTGCCCAGAGGCATCTCCTAGAGCCTCAGCCAGGGTGACAGAAAAAGAGCCATGGGGCAAGGGAGACAGCACAGGCCCAGCTGGCCCAGAAGGCCGGGGGGCTAAGGGAGGGAGCAGGAGCATGCATCCCAGCCTGGCAGGCTCAAGAGGCTTTCCCAAGGCCCATTTTGAGAGCCTGTGTCTGGAGCAATCTTCCTGAAGTCCAGCCTTCCTCTCTTGTCCCCTGGACAGGCCTGGTGAGGCCCAGCACCTACACAGAGTTCCCACTCCCAAGTTTGCTCTCAACAGTTTGGCCTTTCAAGGGGGTGGGGGTGAGGGGAGGCTGGGCCCAGGCTGGGGACTCCCAAGTTCTCTGGTCCCTAACTCTGAGCTAGAAGTCCTTGGACTGAGAGGGCAGGGCTCCTTCCTACCTGAGGTGAACAGGACTATGGCCTTGAGACAGCTGTACTCGGCGGAGTCGACATGCAGTGCTTTGAGCTTCTCCACTTGCTCTTGGAAGATCCGTATGTGGTCCATAAAGGCGACCACTCGGTCGGCGGACATGGGTGAGGCGTGTAGGCCGGCGGCGGCCAGGAGCGGGGCGACGTGGAGGGGCATGGAGCACTGGGCTGCATTGAGCACGAACAGCTCGCTCCAGGTGAGGCGAAGCAGGGCCACCTGGTCGGTGATCTGCAGGTCAGGGAAGAAGGGGATGTTCCGGGCCCACTCGACGGCGCTGAAGAGCATCCGCGCGGCCAGTTCGCAAATGTTCTCGATGCCCATGATGTTGTTGGGCTGCATGCACTGACTGCCGAAGCGCGACGTGGGGTAGGGCTCGGCGCGCAGCAGCAGAGAAATATATCCGGACAGGTACGAGTGGCAGTTGAGAGGGTCCCCGTTGGTGAGCGCAAACTGCCCGTGGGTTGGCTGGGTGGGCGGCATCCGGCCCCTCTGCACCGCTGCGGGGAGGAAAGGAGACACCCCGCAGTTAATGACCAGCCTCGTCCCCCAGGTCCCCCAGCGGGGTCCGCCCCGGCCCGACCCCCACCTGACCCAGACCCCCGCGCCGCGCCACAACCGGCAGGCCTGCCCCTCTCCCCGGCGCGCCAGGGCCACAGACCTGGAAGTCGCCGGGAGCCCGGCAGCGCTGCTCTCAAACCACCACCCAAGCAGGCTCCGGCGGCCAGAGCGGCACACTTGCCTCCGAGGCCCGCTCGGGGCTGGGCCGCCGAGGACCCAGAATTGACCGCTTTGCCTCGGGGTCCCCGGCGCTGGGGGCGGGAGGTAGCGTTCTGGGGGCATCTTTCTTCTTTACTGCTAAACAGCTGATATTTCTTATTGATTGGAGGAGAGGGAGCGGGAGGGGCAAGTCGGGGGTGGGGGGGGAGAGGGTGAGACGCTTTTGCAGAAAGACACCAGGGTTCACCCCAGACGGCCTGCGGCCACCCCGGAACAACTCTCCCCCAAACCCCGCAGCCCCAGCCCGGCGGGGAACCCCCGGTGAGAGACGAGCGGAAAGCCGAGGTCTGGCGGCAGCCTAATCAGTGTGCTCGAAGAAAGAGACGGAGGGAGAGGGCGGAGAGAGAGGCCGGCGGAGGCGAGAGGAAGCCGGGGAGAGGCGGGGAGCAGGCGGCCGGCGCCGGCGCAGCCCGGGCAGGGCCCGAGAGGGCCGGGGAGAGCTGGCGAGGCTGGGGCTCGGGCTGTTATCTGACGCCGGACCGGGAGAGTCGCTCTCGCAGAAACACAAAGAAAGCCCGGCGTTCGCTCGCCCTAGCCCGGAGCCCGCGCCCGGCGCCGAGCGCGCCATTGGCCGAGCACTGCTCACGGCGCTCGGCGAATTTTATATCACAAAGACCCAACTCGCGCAGAGCGAAAGCAGCCGCCGAGGGCCCCTCGCCCACCCTTCCCTGCTCCCTAGCGCGCTCTCCTCCTTTCAAAAGTGAAAGGAAAAAAAGAAAACAGAGGTTTTTTTTTTTTTTTTTTTTTTTAGCAGAATGTTAATCCACGGAGGGTCACATGAGCGCTGCCCGGGCAGCAGCGTTAATACGGCGAAGTGCATAAAATTGCCATTTGTAATTTGAACCTCCTGTACAAAAGTACAATCTCAGGTTGGTTTTTTTTTTTTTTTTTGGGGGGGGGGGGGGGGGGGGGGGGGGGGGGGAGGAGGGACATATGTTGAACATGCAGGAAAAACAAGGGGAGAGAGAGAGAGAGGAAAGGCAGAGAAGTAAACCAGGCTTTGAAACAACAACAGACAACACCCCATCCCTCGTAGAAAGGCGAACTCGAATGAACTCGGAATCAATGCAAAGAAAATGAAACAGCCCGAAGAGAAAGTAGAGGAGGAAATCAGTCGGCCAAAGCATGCGGATTTGGGGGTCTGGGTTCCAGTGCAGAACTTGTTTCTAGTATAAAACCCATTTCAACTGCAATACGAAGAGAAGAGCTTGGGGCTTCTGCGTCCTTACCCAGAGCAGGCTAGCCAAACGCACCCAGGGCCCCGGGACCCCAGGCGAGGGGGGGGTGGGGAGAAATGAGAGGCCGATACCTTCCCGTCTCATGCCCACTTTGAGGCACTTTTTGAGGCGGCAGTACTGGCACTGGTTGCGGTGGTGCTGGTCGATGGGACAGTTCCGGTTGGCGCGGCACGTGTAGCTCAGGTTCCTCCGCACGCTGCGCTTGAAGAAGCTCTTGCAGCCCTCGCACGTGAACTGGCCGTAGTGCTTGCCGCTTGACTTGTCCCCGCACACCACGCACTCGATGTGTTGCTGCTGCTGCTGCTTGTCGCCGCCCGGGCCGCCGGGGCCGCCCTGGCCACCGGCCGCCGTCTGGGCCGGCGTGCTGGCCGGGCCCCCTTGGCCCGGCGTCTGTGGTGTGTGCGGGGCGCCGGGCGGCGGGCCGGGCACAGGCGGCGCCTGCGAGGCCTGGCTGCCCTGCGAGCCGGGCACCTCGTCCTGGGGGTCGCGCCACGTGCTGACTACCATTGCCATATCTATGGGGGCCGCGTCCGGACTTCCTGCTCCCCTGGCTGCGGGCGGCGGCGGCTCCCGGGTCTCGGGCTCCGGCGCGCCGCCTTTTGTGTGTGCGAGGGTGCGAGAGGGCGCGGGAGGGCGCCCCGGGTGGCTCGGGGGCTGGTTGGTTGAGGTTGATTAGTTTTTCCTTTTTTGTTTCTGCTTTTGCAAAGTTTTGTCGATGGCTTGTCTGGCCCGGTGTGTTTGTTTTGTTTGTTTCCCTCGGCTCAGCTTTGTTGGTTTCGGGGGGGCTTTCCGCCCGGAGGGGAGGGGAAGGGGCCAGGGGAGAGAGAGTGGGAGCAGAACGTGGAGAGAGAGGGAGGGGAGGGAGAGCTGCAAGTCGATTGTCTGGCTTAAAGAAAGAAGTAGAAAAAAAAAAAAAAAAAAAAAATATCTCCAAAGATCTCGCTCGCTCTCACTCTCTCCCTCCCTCTCTCGTTCACTCTCTCGCTCTCAGAGCTGGTGTGCCGAGGAGTTGGAGTAGGAGGAGGAAGAGGAGGAGGAAGAGGAGGAGGAGAGGCGACTGTCCGGGGGCCAAGTCCAGGGCAGCCCACAGTCAGCCATTCAGGAAAGCCATCGAAATCAGGAGGACTGGGAGAGCGGAGGCGCCGGTCGCGGGCGCGCCCAGAAAGCCGGGCAGGCCGGGGCGGAGGCCGGCGGCCCGCGGAGTGGCCGGAGCGCTGCCCGGGTCCGGGGGAATCAGCATGAAAGTGGTCCGCGTCCGGCGCTGCGCGGCGTCGTCCTGGCGCTGGGCCGCCGCCGCCGCCTGCCACGGGCGCCCGGCGCGCGCCTCGCTCGCTCTGGCCGCCGCCGCCCGCTTTCGCCGGATGGAGGCCGCTCGCTGCTCCCTGCGGGCCGCTCGGGCCGCCGCCGCCGCCGGAGCCGCCGCCGCCGCCGCCGAAGCCGCCGGGTCGGGCCCGGAGCCGCCGCGTCTAGCGCCGCCGCCGCCGCTGAAGCCGCTGCTGCCGCTGCTGCCGCCGCCGGAGCCGCTGCTGCTGCTGCCGCCGCCGCCTCACACACATAGGGAAAGAGTCAACTCGCCGGCGGCGGGGGAGAAATGATAAAAGAGAGAGAGGAGGGCAGATCACCACCTAGAAGCACATCCTTCGTGCGCAGAGGGGGGAGAAAAAGACGGAGAGAAAGAATGAAAGAAGGGAAAAAAGGCAGCACGGCACCCGGAGAAAGGAGGCAACTCGGGGAGAGGAGGAGGAGGAGAAGAAGAAAACACACACGCGCGCACGCACACACACACCGCGGAGAGAAAAGAACAGAGAATCAAAGTGATCAAATATGCTAAAAAGGGGGGCGCGGGAGGGAATGCGATTTATAGGCGCCGGGGCTGGCAGAAGTGGCTTCTCCGCGATCAGCTCACTGAGCTCTCTATATAGTGAACTTTGACACGACTGCTGCAACTTAGCGCACGTTGCCATGGTGACGGCGCGCCTTATAAGGCAGCAGCCGGGGTTGGCCTGGCCAGGCGCGCGCGCGCCGCCCCCTCGTCGTCATTGGCCGGAGCGCGGCGGCCCCGCCATGGCGGCCGCGAGCTCAGCCAGGTCCTAGCGCGAGCAGCGTAGCAGCAGCGGCGCGGAGAGCGCGGAGGGCCAAGGGGGGCGGGGAGGGGGCGGCCGCGCAGCCACCACCGCCAGGCGGGGGATGGGCCCGGGCCGGCCCCGGGCACGCGGCCCCCGAGCTCTCTGCACCTCGCACCGGAGGTTTCCGCCCCAGCGGGGAGACGAGCGCGGCGCGCACACACAACGCCTCTTAAAGGCTCCGCGAGAGGCTTTGGATGGAATCGAGGACTTCGCCTCCCGCAACTTGGCGATGCCACGAAATCCGTCGCTCGCGCACCACCCGGGACTCCCGGCGCATCTTTGTGCCCACAATGCCAGAGAAAGAGAAAAGTTCCCCGGTTTCTTTGCAGAGGGGTAGCGGGTAGGGGGATAGGAAGGTGCCGGGAACCGAGCTTTGAGACCTTTACCAAACGAAAGATTTGGTCAAATCCGGGTGATGGTAGACCCTTTTCGTAATCGACTCTGATCACTTGCTTGGTTTCGTGGCTTATTTCTTTTTTCCCTTTTCGAGGAAAAAAAGCCGTTTAGCGTCTATCTTTTCCTTGTAGGGTTAACATTTCCCAGGTATGTGGCCTGACATTTTAATTGCTCAAATAAAGCATCTCGGATGCTGAGAAGCACAAGTAGACTTCATCTCATTGTCATGACGCAATTAAAATCAATTTTTCTCAACTTTATCCTCTCTCATTAGTTATAGCTAACTCACAGCCCAGCGTCCTGCCACACACCCAGTCATGGAGAGAGGTGAATAGAGCGTTCTGCGCGCTGATGGACAAGCGGAAGCAGCTTCCCAGGCTCCCCTGTGCCTACCCTCTGTACACACATGTAAGCGCACATGTATCAGATGCACATTTGTCAATGTACACAGACAAAGACTTCAGCGACTGTGCTTCTAGGTCATGGAACAGTTGAGTACGAACTTCATTGTTCCTCAAGTTCCTTTTAAGCATCCATATAGTCATTAAAACACAACCAGAGATTCTGCTCCAAATTGGGAATAAAACCAAGCACAGCTCACAAAAACCACACACACGCCATGGTCTATCTCAAGAGATTCACTGCTGTAAGAACAACTTCATAGCCTGAGCCATTCCGCTCAGTGTGCTAAAGTCATCAACATGGATGTGTCTCTGGATTCCAGAGCGTTTGGTTTTAAACATCAAACAGCTAGAATTGCCCCCACAGAATACACTATATTTCAACGCAGTAGCCTTTTGGTTTGATTGTGAGAAGTTAGTGAATTGTGATTGTTCAACATTTATGGAACAAAATTTTGACACCATCATACACATTTTTGCACCGAGAAAAACCATAATCTGGGAAGCCAACCAGGTTTATGAACAATTAAAATATTTGACATAAAACACACTGAGCTTCAGGAAACATGAACACATATAAAGGCTAAATTAATGACCACAGGAAGGCATCCTTGATAGTTCAAAAAAATCGACGAGATGAAAGATTAAAAAAACAACATAAACCAGACATATAATTGACCTGTGCTGGTGTGCATTTTGCACTCAATACCCTTTACACACAGAGAGAATACAAGATAGGTACTAAGTAAAGATGTAGGCAGACAGGGGCTAGTTTTTAGGGAAGGAGAAACACCCCCCCCCCTTACACTTCATTCCTGAAGCCTTCTTAGCCCTCACCCCATCTCCGCTGAATCACATATTTCACTAAAGCTGCAGGTGCTGGGATTATTTGAAAGTTGTAAAAAAAAAAAAAAAAAACCATAGTGGACACTGAACTATCATAAACCTGGTGTGTAATGAGATTGCCACAGAGAGAAGCAGGCTGAGAATTTCAGGTTGATTAGAGACACAATATAACTTTCTCTTAAAGAGGACAGAAGGATGGAAAAGAAATCATTTCAGAGAAGGTGTTTTTTTTTTTTCCCTTCCCTTTCAATCCCTATGATTCAAGGGATTGCCTAATGCTACAAATGCCAGTAGATTAGGGGCAAACTCAACAGAGATGTGGCGGGGCTGTGTTGAAATAGGAAATCTAATGGGCATACCCATCTCAGTTTAATAGAAGATGGGAATAATTGTAGGGAAATCTTAATCTCGCCTTTTGAGTGCAGACTCTTCCATAGCAAGATCACCTTTTACAGAAGTGAAGTGGGAAGTTTTTGAGGAGAAAAAGCTTCCATGGTACACTTAGAGATTTTTGGTATTTGAAGTGCGCTCTAATGGCCTCAGATTTAAAATGAAGAATTTCCTCATCTCTTACAGAACTGAATCCTGCTACACACATGACCACAGGGCTGACATGAAATCAGAGGTATTTCACTCTGCATTTTAGGATTCATTCAGTTCTGGGAATGCTACTAAAATTCCAAATAAATAAATAAATGACCCTATCAATTATAGTTAATTTTACTGCATACAAGAAGAGAAAGACTGCAGACTGAGGGAAAAAAGGGGGGGAATATTTTAAAATGTCTTCTTCAGAGATGCTCATTTCCCTTGAATAAACAGCTCTAAGACTAACAGATAAATATCAATATGTCGTGTTCAAAAAAAAAAAAAGTCCAGCCCAGTCTTTTATTGTAGATGTAAATTTATTTTAATGAGAGGAATGGCAAGCTTTAATTTGGCCGGAGAAAGTTGGAAAAACATTTGTTTTACTCTGGTGAAAAAAGAAAAAAAAAAAAAGTAAACCCACCCAGGAATATGATTTTCTTGCAGAAAGTGGCCTGACGGCTGTAATTCTCCACAAATTAAATCACAATATGAATACAGACCCCAGCAAATGCCGAGTTTAGCTCTGAACTCAGTAGAAACCAGTTCTGTCCACCAGGATTCATTGAATTCCTCCTTTCCCTCAATCTAGTCCGTGTGTGTTTTTCTCTTCCACCACACTGGAGCTCCATGAATAGGGAAAGGGGCTTCCATTGTGTCCCTCTGAACTTCCAAGTCAATGCAATTTTTAACCACTGGCTTGTGGTACTTTGAAAATCACCAGGGGCTGTCAGAGTTGGGTCCTCTGAAAAATTTACAGTGCTAAATCAGAGCATATGCTGGGAGGGAAAAAATTGCTTAAGATTGGAGCAAGTACAGTATCTGTCTGCCCCCTAGTGTAAGAGTCCTCGCTGCCTAAAATTCAACTTTAAAAGAAAAGGAGCTCTTAAAGGGAAACGACTTTGAGCTCACGTAGGCATAGCAGAATGAAAGTTCTGTACATTTTAATCTAAATAATTCTTCCGGATTTAAAATTAATTGGCTCTGGCTTGGTTGGACCGGACTCGGATCTCGCCACCTCTGCGCTTCCCGAGTCACTGGCGGAGAGGTGATGATTTTTTTTCCCCCTGAACTGGGTTTATGTGCGTCCCCCCTCACCCCCTCCTCTCTTTTTCTTTCTCTGTCTCTGTCGTCTCTCTCGCTGGCTTTTTAAAAATGAGGAACCGTTCCTTGAACGTTCTGGACAGAGGACAGAATTGCTTCTTAAGTCAGCCCGACGCGGTTGCAATAGACAGCAAAAAGGTAAACGTTTGCCTGAAATCCGCACGCCAGCTCCACCACCCCGCCCGATGGTGAGTACCCTTCTCGTCGCGATTCTCCTCCTAGCTTTTACCGAGCGCTCTTCTCCCCGAGCCGCGGCCGAGGGCTCCGGGCAGGGCTTTCCTCCCTCCCTGCCTGGCTGGCTGTCAGTTGCACAAGGTTGCAAAATAAAGCGCAGAGGCAAATCGAACAGTAAATTCTGATACTTAGTGCGAGCCTCGCAGCTCCTTTGCTAGAAAAACCGAGTCGTCTGTTGCTTGGAAAAACACGCTTATAGGACTGGATTTTAGTTTGCTCTATCGAAGGAAATGAGTTTGAGGAGACAGGACGAGGAGACGGGGAGGCACCGCAGTCTTTACGCTTCGGTTTAATCATATTTTGGCAGCTTTGCAATTGTATTTTTCCCCCTCTTCCCCCCTCCACCACCTCTCCTATCACACACATGTAATAAAATATGGCAATGCATTGAATTGACGCCCCCCCTCCCCAAATCCCTGAAACCACAGTTCTAGGCATTTCATACACGTTAGCAAACCGATATTTTGAAAAGCCCCAAGTCATCCCCAGCCCCACACAGCACAAGGAAAAAAAAGTGAGAAAGGAGAAAGAGAGAGAGAGAGAAAAAATACTGTAAGTAAACATACCAAAACCATATTTGCCTTGTTCAAGGTCCCAAACCGCTTGCATCTTCCTTCTAAACTGGAATAACTCTCCTTTAGTTTGGCGGGTGAAATAAACGCTTTGTTGGCCCCCTGAAAAGATGTGTCTTTGATAATTAAAGAGAATCTCCTCCTCGGTGTTTATCTAAGCGATTGTGCAAACTGATAAAAAGTAGGCACTAGCCTGCAGGGAAGAAGAGGAAAGGTGAAGGGAGAGATCTTCCACCTTAAGGAAGTGCTTCCCCATGTATTAGGCGTTCTCAGCCTTGGAAAACCCTGCACACTAACTTTAGAGAGACGAGGTTTCAGGGAGCTTTGTACATAGCTGCTGAGGAATGCAAGCCTCGCCTTTAAGAAAAAAAACCCCAAACCGTAGGTAGGAGATGTCTGGAGTGATCCTTGTCTCTCATCTCATTCCTTAGAAGGAAGAGTGCGTTGTTACACCTTGTTTGGGGCTGGAAAGACGAGACTTTAAAAACACCCGTCCAATTGAAAAAAATCTCCCAACTTAATGAGTTTAGTCGGAGGCTGGAGCAAAACGGCTCAGCCGCAGCAGAAAACCGCCAACAACTATAGGCGATATTGCAAAGCAAGACGACCCGAGGCACAGCCAAATTCCACTGTTTGGGGTCGAGAGGGATGGAGGCTAATCCTAAAGCAAGTTGGGAAAAAAACAGAGGTGGGAGAGGAGGGGGAAAAAGCAGCAGCCTAGCAGCCTGGCAGACAGGCTCCCCTCACCCTGGATCAGAGATGGAACTTGAAACAGGAGGGCAACATTTTTCCTAGGAATCCGTTGGAATCCTCATTTTTTTACTTTTAACTCAGGTCCCCCCAAGTGATTTTTCCCTCTCCCCTGCAGATCCGTGCCCCCCTTTTCCAGTCTCCATTCTAGAACTTTCCTGAGGAGGAAACCTATTTCTTTTGGGGGAGGGGTTCCCAATTTCAAGTCTTCAAATAATGAATGCTTAATTAACCCCCTCCCTTCACCCACCCTCCCAAATGAAAAAAGGAAGCAGGAATACAGTAACTAGAGAAATTGAGAATAAACTATCTTGCCTCTTGCAGTTTTAATACAGTTTTAACTAATGGATTTTTTTGTTTTGTTTCAAGAGAAGAATAATGGGGAAACACGGATCTTTTATTTTAGGAAACTGTTATGGTAAGATGTATGTCAGACTTGACAAATGGAACTAATGCTCTTCGGCTGCTTCTTGTCCTTGTCTTAAACAGGAATTAAGTTAAACACAGTGCTGAATGTTAATTACATGTTTACTGGCTAATGAAAATTACAAATGGTTTTGCCACCTCAAACAATGATGAAAACTCTGAAGACACTGTAATTATATACTTTGAGGGAAATAACTCAGAATATTGATCATAAGAAGTGTAAATCTTTTTTTAACTATTCATTAATACCATAAATATGGGCTACAGAAGTTTTTCCTTGTGGTTTGTCTCATCAGTTATATCGAGTGGATGGATGGTGAAGCTTCTCTGGGGAGGTGGTGAACTCATTCTCTTATAGAAGGAGGCCACTTGTGTAACTCGGGGGGTGCCCCCTCCCTTCGGCCCCCGCCCCCTTTAATCCCGGCAGGAGGTCGAGGGGTAGTTCAACAGGGGGGCTGGGCTCAGGGCAGGTGAAGGTGATCACGGCCCAGCCTCTCCCCTCTCCTGCCCTCCTCTCTTCTCTTCTCCCTCCTCCCTTCCCTGCCAGGTCTGATCGATGACCGTCTTCCCCAGCCTGGGCGCCTGTCCGATAACCTGGCATTCGGTTTCCTTATGGAGGACAACTCACCCACCGCAACCCAGCGATGCTCCCCTGACAACTTAAGTTCCTTCCTTCAGAGGTGGTTAGGGCAGTTCATGGCAAGAGAAGAAGAAGAAGGCGAAAGAAAAAAAAGTTGAGGTGGAGGGGGTTACTGGGTAAAGGTGGCTCAGGCCGCAGAACCAGAACCGGTTTCCCTGGGTGGGGAGTGGAGAAGTGTTTTTTTTGTTTTAACTTTGGCCTGAGTTGTAACTCTGCACTCTGCAGCGTGGCAGTCACTTGGGGGTCAAAGGTGAGGGCTGCACTAACCCTAAAAGGCTTGTCTGGCCTGGCCAGAAGTCCAAACACGCACAGAAGTGGGGTGCTGTCTGTCAGCCTTACTGCCTGACGCTTCGGAGGGGGTGTCTGTGAAACCCACACGCAGGGGACACAGGCCTGAGAGCCGGTTTTAAGGGCAATATTGAGGATTTTTAAAAAAGTGCCCTAGGCTTGTGGGACTGGAGTCCTCTTTTTCCCTGAGAATTCCCAAGGCGCTGGTCTTTGTCTTAGAAGGAATGGAGTTTCTGAATGGTGTGAAAGGGACAGAGAGGGTCGCTTCAAATCGATTTTACTTGTCCTTTCTGTCTTTTCGGATCAACGCCCTTCAATGGGCACAGAGGTGCTCTTTCAACCAAAAACTTGTGCTACATTTTCTGCCTGTATTGGTGCTAAATACAATAAGCACTGGGCAGATTTTTTTTTTTCTTTGCTCTCCAAAGCAAGAAAGCACCCTAATTAAATTGTTTTATATGGACAGTCAAGACGGACCAATTAAGTATGCATTAGTATAAAGATATAGTCTGCAGATAAGGCAGTTTAGAAAATCAGGAGTAGGACAAAGGAGAGGGCGCTAGCTTTAGGGAGGCGGGCGCGGACCCCGCAAGGTCGCTCACCTTCCTCCCTGGGCCCGACGGAACTGCAGAGGCCCGGGCCCCAGGTGAGAGGAGAGCAGGCCCGCTAACAGGTGGGCAACAGTGTTGGAGTCTTTCAGGCCCCAGCCCCACCGGCTGAAGAGCGGTGGAAACCCAGGAGCTTAGCAGCCCTTACATCTCCCTACTCGGACAGTGTAGTCGTCCCAGGTGGCGGGTCCCGCAGGACAGGCGAGTCCGGGTCGGGCCCACTGCCCGGGGTCCAGGTCCCGGGCGCGGCCTTGCAGTGAAAGTGTGCGCCCAGGGGAGGCTGGGAAGGCCAGGGGTACGCGGACACTGCCACTGCGGGGCCCGCAGCCCTGTGGCAGCCAAGATAAGGGTAGGAGATCCCCTTCCAGCACATCCCAACGCTTTTTCGCTTCTAAGGAAACAGGAGCTCCTCTGCGAAACAAGTAAAGTTCCCACCCGACGCCCTCCGGCCTGAGGGGCGTCGAGTACCAGCCGCAGAAACAGGGGAATGACCGAGGGTCGGAGAAAAGGTAGCCAGAGGGGCTCCTTGTTCGGCGAACGGAGACGTGGGCCTCTCCACCCTCTCTCCGCCTTCTGAGGTGTGGGCGGGCAAAGTGCACCTCGCCCCGAAGGCGACGACCCCTGGAGCAGGGGCCTGGGCCTCCCCGCGTCACGGCGCAGGGCTGTGATAGGTGGTCCTCGGGCCGCGGGGGCGCGAGCGCAGCGCGCTGCCGCAGGAAGGGCGCACGGGGCGCACCGGGCGCCCTTGGTCGGGGGCGGAGGGGGGTGGGAAGGAGAAGAGGCGAGAATTAGAGCCTGGGGAGGTGGCTGAATGTCAAAAGTAAAAAGGTTGAAAAGCCAATTTTCCCGGCGCGCTTTCGCCCCTTTTTGCTGGTTGCCGAGGCCGTAAATCAGCGGCCGGCGGCGAGGGCGGGAGGAGCCCCCTAGGCGGGCTTGGCGCGGCCCCGCCCGGACCGTGCGCAACTCCCGGTGGTCCCCGAATCGATCCGAAGCCTAGCTGAGGATGTCACCGCACTAAATATTTACTGATCACACACAAGTAGCCGGGGCTCGAACGATTTTCCTCTGTGAGGAGAGCGCAGAGAGAAGGGTAAATCATTTTATTAGTGTGGATAAAGCCCAGAGCACACTCCGAGCTGGAGTGTTTTAAGATGTGTCTTCAACGGGATGAAAAGAGTTAGGGAAATCGATACGGAGTGATTAGAAGCCCCCGGGGTGACGAAGGGGGCCCAGGCTTTCAGGGATTTGGCGAGGCTGAGAAGGGGGAGCAGCCCTCGAGGGGGGCGGCCGGACCACCGCCAGGGAGCTCCCGGGCGCAGGCCTCCGTCCTTCCCTGCTCGACGGGAGACGCCAGGGTGCGGCCATCCGCAGGGGGTCCGCCGGGCCCCGGCTTGTCCGGGCCGCCGCCAGGGAAGGATTGCGCGGGCCGCCACGGGGGCCAAGGGTTCGGGAGCCACGGGCTCCACGCTGCGAGTGACAGTGGTCAGGTGGCCACCGGAGTGGAACGCAGGCTCGACGCGGGGAGGCTGGCGGGTTCCCCACAGCGCGGTCTCTGCAGGCAGTTTCCTGGAGCAAAGGTGTGACCCAAACGGGTTGCATTTTGCCGCCCCAGCCGCGACACGCAGCATCCCCTAACTTTCTTCTTGATTCATCTCTGTCCCTTTTCTCCTTTGATGTTCCCAAAGAGGACGCAGCGGCCCAGCCCCGCGGGCTGTGTGTCCCTCCCACCCACCCGGTGTCTAGGGCGGCCGCCGGGTGGCGGAACCCGCTGCGGACCACAGCGCTAGTGGATGGCAGGTTCGGGGCGCCTGGGCAGGTGGGAGGAAGTGTGAGGTTGAGAAGAAAGGCGGGGGCAGGGTGACACACACCAGCGAAGCCGCCGGCGCGTCTCGGTGCTCTCCAGGGCGGGAAATTAGCTTTGGGGGGTATCAAGCCACGCTCCAGCGATGGAAATCGGTCTGTGGCCCCAAGGCTGGGGGCAAGAGCGTCAAGTGGCCGAGGAGCAAAGACTTGCGGGGCTCCCTAAAGTTAGCAAGGCTTGGGGGGTGGAATTTGCTGGGAGGGAGAGGAGACCTTCCTCCCCCAAACTCAAGCAGCAAAGTCCTGGCGTGAAAATGGCTTTTCACTTCTAGGAGCGGGAGTCTCGCGGGCTCCTGTGAACAAACCTCGAGGTTCGACACAGCTGCAAATAATCAAGAGGACACTAATTTTGGGGGGGAAAGGAGGGGTGGAAGGTGAGGAAAGGGGAGAATCTCTTTCGTTTCTTCTTCCTTTTCCAGCACCTGACCTTTTCCTTAAAAAACAAAACAAAACAAAACAACAACAAAAAAACCTGCTCTTTCTGAAGAAGCTGATATTTACTTACTTTTACTTTTCCCTATTCCCCCTCCCCCAACCAGATTCCTCGATTTTCTTGGCAGCTTGAGGAATTCAGTTCAGGTTGCCCTGCTTGGCCCCTCAATGCAACAGGAAATATAACTTCAGATCCAACTAACCGTTTTCCAGAAGGGATAATTATTATTATTATTATTATTATTTTTTAATATGGATCCTAATGGAGTGGAGCGATGTGTTGAGGTGTGAGGCGACTGGTTCCCCGAATTCGTTCCTTGGTAATCCTCTCATTCCTGGGTTGGGAGCTCTAGGCTCTCGCTGACCTGAGGCTGTCAGGAATCGGGTCTCCATTAGCCCTTCTTGGTCTTGGCCAGAGCGAAGGTTAACTACACTCATATACCAAAAGGGGGTGTAGCAAAGAAGGAAGAAAGAAAGGGGAAGGCAGGGAGGGAGGGCTGGGGGGAGGGAAAATTCCCTCTAGTTGCTCCCTGCCCTTCAATGGTCTCCCCCACCCCCATCCTTCCTAGTAAAGCAGGTTTCCATTCAGGGAGACAACAGTCTCATCCATCAAGGAATCCTACTCCATGGAGGTGGACTTTAGGGAATAGAAAAACATAATGTAGTGAAATATTTTCTTCCATTTAACTGACCACCCAGCCCACTTTGAACAATATTTCTAACACGTCTACAACAGTAGATTAGCATGGGGGGGGTTTCAAACCCCAAAATCTACTGCATATTTTACCTTCTTTCATTTAAGTAAAAGCTCATTTAGAATCTTGCCAGTAGCCAAATTATAGCCATAAAATCTGGATGAGATTAGGAAAATATTCATTCTGCTGGCTTTAAACCTGTTGGCATTTTAATGGGTAGTTTATATAATAGTTCCGTGCATGAAGGTGTATGTGTATGGGTGTGTATATATCCTTAGGGTGTTAGAAGTTCCATGATGGATTAAAGGTTCATATACTCAAGCACTAGATAGAGGCTGTCACTCATGTGTTCTTGCCGAGGTCTGGCAGAAAACAGCGCAAAAAAAAGAGTTTTGAATGAGCTCCTTGGAATCACTATTGTTGAAATACGAGCTGAAGCACGTTAGTAATGGTAAAGCTATTGTGCCTTGCAGAATCATAAAAAGACACTTCAAAGTAAAAACGTCAATTTTCAGTTTGACAGCTTTGGCGGGGCACTTAAAGAAGAGGTGAGCATCTTTTGCCTAATATATATTTAAAAATTCAACAACATGATCCTCTAATTTACTTTTCAGTGAACTGAAGAATTAAAAGAGAATAGGTTCTAGATACAGATAGGCTTGTTGCCCATGTAACCAAGTCTCATGTGAGCTATCCATGCTTTTAATATTACAATGCAAGGCAGTTCCTAATGAGAAAGTTCTAAAGACATCTAAAGCCATGTGGACATTAGCTCCTATTTAGAAGTGGACAGAGTGAGGGAAGATCATCTAATTCTATATTTTCTCCCTTTTTCGCAAGAGCCTGGTAGGGAAACCTTTAAAATGACAGTTCATTTGTGGTATGTCAAAAAGAGCATTAATCAAATGATATCAACTGCCAGTCACTTAAATGCGAAAGTGTTAGCAAGGCAGATATCCAGATAAATTAATATTGTTCATTAACTGCATCAGTGTACTTAAATAAAATACAAACAGAACAACAAAGGGGGGTTATCTGGTTTAATTTCCTTTAGCCACAAACTCAAGGTGAATTTTGGAAGGAGGAAAATAATTTAAGGATTAGTTTTCCTTCTACTGGTTTTTAGAAAGCTTAAAGAGAAGTTTCAGCATAAAGCATATAATTAAAGAAGTAGATGAACAAAGACAGACACACTGCCATAATAGAAAATCATTATGTGTGAATTTAGAAAACACAATTAATTAATTAATTAATTAATTTGCAAACTGCATTTCTCCTCTTCAAAGGCTGATTTCTTGAAATGTTGGAGGTATGCATTAAAAGTAAAGGACTTCTGTTCAAAATTAAGAGGATGAGGTTTAATATATGATATTCAGCTCCTCGAGCATAGGAGGTTTCATCTGGAGAGTTTACAAAGTATAACATTTAAATAAAATGTACACTGGCCCTTTTATTTTGACTATAGAATAGAGAAAGGTACTTTTCCCATCTGTCCATTACAATTTATAATAAATTAATCAGCCTTATCAAAGAGATTACGAAGTGCTTGACTGAGGTAAATTGATTTAGATGATATCACTTAAAACAGTTTAAAGCAAAAGTGAAAACATAAAAGGGAGGGAATATTGGCTTCAGTGAAAAATGTCACATTGGTTATTTCTTGACAGGATCACATCATATCACATGTCAGGGGGAAGTTAAAAAATTAGGGAATCCTATTTCTTTGCAGAATGTGTGTTGATAGCTTATTTATTGACTCCAAAAGTTATGATGCAGATTTTCATTTTGCATATACTTTGTTACCATATTACTATACAATTAGAAGGAAGCTAGAGCATGGTCAGATGTAAGGGACATGGCGGGTGGGTGGAGGGGTAGGGGCTAAAAAGTAATTTTTTTCAGTCTCCAATACTTAATGCTTGTTTACTCATTGATTCTTTTCGTATGATATTGGTTGATTTAATGACTTTTAAAATCATATACTTTTTGGCTAAAGCCTACATTGTTTCTAAATAGAAAACAAAATCAAAGGTATCAGATTTTTTTCAGAAAGTACAATTCAACGTTCAGTTACTGAAGAGCTACTATTTAAATTTCTTAGGTTCTATTTAAAACAACCACACAAACATCTAAACCTCCTCTTCTTTGCTAATAACTCTTAACATTGTTAGTGGTATGGCTGTGGATGAATTTTTTATATAAGAGCCTTTAACTCTTTTCCTATTTACCCTGGAAATGCATTTAATTTGTCTTTTGTGCTTACGTGCTTTCAAAAGCATTAGTCAATATGCAAGCATTATTCACTCTATTTTAAAAACCAGTCAATATAAATTCTGATCATAGAAAAGAGGTGTGATGTTTACTTTGAAGTTTCAGAAACATTTAAAGTTTTCTTAATAAACTAGAAGAAACTCTATCCTAGATAGATTTAAATAGGGCAGCTGTGGGGGTATGGTTTATATTCGTGTCCTTCTGCCTTCTTGCCTTTGGCACTAAGGTATCTGGGTTTTTGTCTTCACACACTGTCTTTTGTTAACAGAGTAGATTTTGAGATTTAAAAAGGAATTTCCAAATTGTCTTGCTTTTATAGCTTAATGCATTATTAAAAATAGTATTCATTTCTGTCTTCAAGTTTATACGCCTAGGCAATAATGAGAACGCGAGGTTCTGCAACCCCCTTGCCCCCCAAAGACAAAAACAAAAATAAAAACATTACATAAATACTAAAGAGAAAAAAAAAAGATTATGTGTGTTTAAAATACAGGCATACTGTTTTTACAATGGAGCTCTTAGTAAGGGTTTTTTTTTTTTTTCATCTTAACTATCAACCAGGATGCGACACCTCAGTTTTCTATATAATTTAGGAATTTTGCACAAGTTTTAACAACATAGCATCACAGGCTTTTTGAAGTGCAAGAAGTTTAGAAAAATAAGCCTCCAAAATAAAAGGCACAAAAAGAAGACAGGGCATGGTGACTTGCCTCCGTTTTAAAAGACGTTAACAAAAGTTATACTCTGAAAATTACAATAACATGCATTTTCATTGAGTGCAAAACCAAGAAGGTTATTGGAGAAAAAAAGAAAAAAAAAAAGATTCCCTCCCATTCCTCCCCACCAAAAACCAACAAAACACAAAAACAAACCCCAATCCTAAACCCCATATAAGAAGCCCCTTACCACTGTAGGGAAAGTTTCTGTGTAAGTGTGGGTCTTGCCAGAGCTCCTAGCTGGTCTACTTTTTAAACGCGGCAGCCAGTGGTTACACCAGTCAGCAGCCTGGCAGCCTAGAGAAGGAGGCAAACTGTCGGAACCCCACTGCAGATGACCTGCCACTTAGAAGCAAACTTTGAAAGCAACTGTTGAAAGTTAACCTCCCCTTTCCAAAGGAGGTTTTCAGAGGCTGGACAGTGAGAGCTGATATAATCAATTTTATTATTTTCTAAGTCATTCCTAACTTTTATGATCCTTCCCCCCCCCACCCCCCTTTACTATCTGTCTTTGTGCCTCCAGGACCAGTGAAAGATCAGGGCAGATTCTAGATTGCTTTCAGAGTTTGCCTTCTCTGATGATGGATTACCATGTCAATTTAAACGGCATAGGATTAATTTGTTTCAATGATTTCTCTTTAGGCTGAATGCCAGCCGTTTTTCTATCTCTCTCCCTGCTCTTCAGAACAACAACAACAACAACAACAACAACAACAACAAAAAAAGCAAAGGAAAAAAAAAGCCTTCTTTCCATATTCTAAGTTAGGAGACAATAATAGAAATAGACAAGTTAGGTGTAATGTTGCAACACAGTTATAGGTCTGAGTGTTTTTATCTCTGCCTAAGAGGCTGAAACATACAGTCAGTCACATTAAAATGAAATTGGACTGAACATTTATTCAATAAATACTTGTCTTGTAGATAATCCAGTGCCGAGTGCTTTTGACACATAAGGACTTAATTTGTCTTGGATAACAAGTTATTAATATGGCACATTTAAACTTGCCACCTACAATAAGGTTATTGAGATCTATAAGCAACTCATATGGTCATTGGGAAGAATAATTTGAGGGAGGGAGGGAGATTTTTTGGGAATATGTATCTTTATCATACACACACACTTATGAGCAACACATATGTATTTCAGATCACGCACAGACAAAACATGTCCAATGAAGTTAAGAATAATTCCATTCATTATGCAGGTATATCTAACCTTGCTAACATAAGAATGTCTCAGGGAGTTTTCTCATTTGAAAGGTTTCTAAAGTGCACAAGAAAAATGCTGTTCAAATCCTATTTCTTTGCAAGACCAAACCCATTATGAGGTTGAAAATGGCACAAAAAAAAGCACTTAGGTGCAATCCAAAATCAAACACTCCCTCTACATTTTTTGCCTGGACTAACGTTGTGGTCAGAGAGAGGATATTACCTGTAGAATAAAAGCAATTTAGAAGAAATAATCTATCCCTAAAGTGATTATTGAATTTCTTTCCCTAACAGGAGGGCCCCCAGCAGATGCAAAGGAGCAGGAGAGGGGGTTGATCCTATGGACTGAATCTGCTGAGCAAATGTGGCTATTTGAATATGGGGCTGCATTTCCAGCACCCTCTTTTCGTAATTGCCTCTCCTTTTCTCCACATTCTCCTGCACTGAAATTAAACATCATAGTTCAGGATAACAAATTGCATTCCAAATATGAACACAAATGGATTTTATAGCCTCCCCCTTTGGCTAAGCGCTCTCAAATGCCCAGGCGGGCTTTCTTTGAGCAGGTTCTACTTTCTAAGGACATATGCAATCAGAGGCCAGTGACTGTCAGAACAGGGATCTATGCAATTTTAATTTGTAAAAAAGTTGTTGGTTGTTAACCTTGGAGGAGATTGTGCATCTCTAAGAAACCAAAGCTTTGAGAGCTCTCCCTGGGAAATGATGTTACACATGAGCAGAAAATCCAGGCAAGAAAGGCTAATTGAATGAAGAGAGAGAATTAGGTTAAAAAATAGAGTACAATCTAGTATCACATTTTCAGTAGTGTAACTTGAAATGAAGGTGTCTCCAAGTCGCCGGTGATGCCAGAGTGTTTAGATGTTGGCCACAGATGGGGACATCTATTGAAATGTGTCTGAAGAAGATTAATAGGGCTTGTCACTGTTGGGAAAGCACTGCTTTGCTGTAAATTTCTACCAGCACAAGATGAATTACCGATGAACGCTCACTTATCAACCCCATCACTATCGTTCGACACTAAATCAAATTGAGAAGTTATCTGCAATCAGAAAATTTCTTTTTAAAATAGACATACACCTTTAGGCCCCAAACCCTTTAATAATCCCACTCAGAAAACAATTCCTGAGCCCATGATGCTTCTTTAGCTTGGACAAAATTATATCTCAATAATGAATGTATTTTTAAGTTCACATGCAACAGACAGCTAGCTAGTCAATAGCAAAGTTTGATAGTATTTTAACGAGGGTATGAACGCTTCTTGGAAGCCTGCATTTAATATTTCATAAAACGTATTTTCTTTGCTTTGAGATATTTCTCTCCCTCACTTGGAAGGCAAAGAGGAGAGAGGGTTTGCTGTTTTCCTGTTCTAAACCCTGTCCCTGTGAGCTATTTGTTATCTAATCCTCTGGTAAGGTAAAATTATGAGAGAACCACAAGTTCAGGTAGAGAACAGTAGAATAGGATTAAGTGGATAATGGTGATAATTGAGGAAATGAATTTATTCTTTTATGATTTAATGGTGTTTTATGTCTAAGGTGGCTTATTTGAGAAACAAAACAGTGGCATTATCTCCTTTATTATCTGTTAAACAACTCCAGGCATCTGGAGGGTTTCCAGCCTAGGAAGAATAATGTTTTAATAAAACCATGAACCCATGAGATTTTATCGGGTTCTACCTATTCAAAAATTATCTCATGTACATAACCCACTTGATTTTTACTGCAATTCTTCACAGGCAGACATTTTGATATTCCCATTTTGCTGGTGAGTAAACTGAGGCTCTGAGAGTTAACTGAGGCATGGAGCCAACAGGATCTCAGCCAGAATTCATAACTACATTTCCTAGGTTCCTTTCAGGATCTCTTTACTGCTAGTGATTATGTACCTGATGAAGATGATGATGGAATGAATAGCAGGTAATATTTGCTACAGACCACAACTATGGGAAACATATATGCCACTTCATTTAATCTCAATACAGTCATATAAAAATATTCATTTTAATCTCTGTCCAGTTCTCTGAAGTATGTTATTCTTTCCATTATCCAAGCAAAATAAACCAATCAACCAACAAACAAATGAACGAACAAACAAAAAAACCAACCCAGAGTCTTATAGAGTTTAGGGACTTACAAAAATGCACATTGCTACTACTCTGGGGACAAATTATTCAAGTCCAAGAAGTCTACATTCAAAGCCACTGCCTTCTCCTGTGCTCCTATTCCTAACTGTAAGGAGTCTTCAGTAGTATGGAGTGGTCACAAGAAATCCCACTTAGTTTGGAATCTAAAAATCCCAGACTCTGATACAGTCATAGCAGAATAGACCCTGGTTTGGAAACGATGAGACCCGGGTTTAAATTCTAGCCTTATCAGTTACTGTGCGTCCTCAACGTCTTTGATTTTTATGTTCCTCATCTCTAAAATGGGGTGATTGGAGTCAATGAAACTATGGGCATTGGTTTTGGATGTTTTCTTCTGTCACAGTGCCTAGAGGGAATGAAGTGAGGAAGATATTTGAAGAGGTGAATGGGGATGAGGGATATGTAAGGGCGTTTTGAGAAGGTATGGTTTCCATCCCTCAAACTGGAGACACTTAACGTCGGACAAAGTCTCTGATTTCTTCCTCTCTGCTTCTAGAGGGAAATGAACACTTAAGACAATGATCATTCTTTAGAAAACCATACAATTTAAAACTTACAAGAAAAACTGTCCCAGATAGAAGAAAAACCTGAGGTCTGGAGCAGTTAGAGGACTTATGTAAGGCCATCCTGCTGATTGATGACAGGGAGAAAGTGGGCTCCTTTTCTCTCAGCCCCCTAAACCAGAAATCCACTCCCACTGCTCCCCCTCCCCCCAAATACCATCTTCCCAATGCTCTGCTCCTTATTCAATGAAAACATACTTTAAATCATCTGGTCACATCTCCTTTATAACTATTACTCTATTTTTTGATATGATAGGTTGTGTGGGTTATTATTGGTTGCACTATGATATCTTCCTGGATCTCTCCCACAATAGCTTTCCATAAAATCTATTAAGTTAGCCAGGCAAATAGTCGAAACTGCAATGAAGAACCACACGATAAAAAGAATATGCCGTAATCTCCATTAGGTCACTATAATATTCCAACCTGTATTTATTACAATCCTTCTCTGATGCTTACATAACCAAACTTGCTAGATTTATATTCTCTAATGGTTCCCCAATGGGAAAAAGCTGTGTTTTTTATCTTCCTTTTCCTGTTCCACATCACCCTTCCACATACATTTGCCTGCTTTGGGACCCCCTGTCTGGGTTTCATCAGAAGTTGCAAGACAAAATGTGCATTATTAAGAAATATAAATATTTTCAGAAGCAATCAAAGGGATGAAAGATTGATTCAGCATGTAGATTGGACCTAATTCGAAGCAGCTTTGTTCTAATGAGGGCTACCGGGATAGAGTCAGGAGCTGTTGTGGCCACCAGTTGGAAATTCTGAAATCATTAGGATAATCGTCAGGATTTCTCTTGTTAGGTTTTCCGGAATATTTTTTGCAAGGTGTATGCTCTAGTCTCTGGTCTGTGCACCCTCTTTGCTACCCTTAGGGACTCGTGGTTGTTATCTTTGAGAAATCATGACTAATTCCTCCTCTCTAGAGTTTAGATCAGTGAGTACCTCCCTTTTTCACGACTGGGAAGTTGGCTTAGCATTAACTTTCATAAGAACATTTTGGCCCGGAGGCATCTGTATTACAATTTCTTTCTTGGCTTAATAAAAGGTATCACATTATCTACCTGGTCAATCTCTATTGGCTTTCAAAATAGAGACATGGAAAAACCTAATAAGCCTCATTAGGATATCTGCTTTAAAAACAACAGGCTGCCTCATTTAGCATGTTGCTTTGAAATGTCCCAGCAGAGCTGGGTGGTCACTGCTTGAATACAGGTATTGCTAATTTGGGATCTTTGTCAGTCTGGTAGCTCTGGAGAAAAAAAAAAAAAAAGCGTAATGTGTAGGTGGAATTTTAATACACCGATTGTTGTTATTTTGTTTTTGTTTTCCTTCTTTCTTTCCTTTAATCCCACTTTTTGTCCACGGGGCCATGTGCGAGAGATGGCTTGATTTTCTTGGTATGGTTCAGCCCTCCACAGCTGGAATTCCAAAGAAGACTGAAAATGTCTTTAAAATCAACACAACTCAGGGAGCCTCAGAGAACAAGTTTTCCTTTGTTGTAGGGTATAGTATTATTTGCTGTAGGTTTTTTGATATACATTCTAAATTAGGCCTGCAAAGGCATGCTTCATCTTTAATTCATCACTCTCAGCTGAAAGAGATTAGCAATGTCTAGCACGCACCCCTCGTATGGCGCTGACCTCATCAAGTATGGCCTGAAATTAATTAGCCTCATTCATTCCAAATGGAAAAGGATAATGGAGCAGCATTTTAGAGATGACCATCACAAATTGTTTGCAGCATATTTAAAAGGCCCCTATTTTCAAACCATGTAGATTAAAATTCTTTCCAGGGCCAGAGTTATCAGGGACTCAGAGCAAAGCCTGGTCAGGTTTCGTGTACGTATGTTTGTGTGTGCGCATGCGTGTGCGCGTGTGCGTGCCTGCCGCGTTGTTTACTGAAGGAGTGTTAGAGCCTGTGTGTAGATGTGTCCGCATTTAGCTGGTTTTGATGCTTAGTATGACACCTGGAATACTTGGCCGACAAAAATCTGATGTTTAATAATGTCTTCAAAAGGTGCAGTAATAGGATACATTAGTGGATCTTTTTGTGTGTGTTTTACCATGGAGTGGGCATGCCGGCGCAAACTTTGCTATTTTCCAGTAAGATGCTCTTCATCCTCTAATTCAGAAACACCAAAGTCTCTTAAAGAAATGCTCCGTGTTTCTAGTTTGAGTTATTTTTGAAACTTTCTATGACTTTTCCCAGTCTTTATTGTTTGATCATATTTCAAAACATGATTGAGGACTAACTTGGATTAGAGAATCACTTAAATTTACCATCTTTCTAAGATTAGCTGATTTTTTTTTTTTTTTTTTTTTTTTTGCCTTTTGGGGATTGACTAAAGGAGGCCAAATTTTTGAATATCAAAACTGCTTTCTTTTCCAGCCAAAAAAATCTTGACCGAGCTTCTTTGGGATTCTTAAAGATGTTGTAAAGTTTATTTTTATGAGCAGTCATTTGAGGACTACAGATTAGAAGAAGAAGAAGAAGAAGAAGAAGAAAATGACATTTTCTGTTTTTAGGTTTTAATTTTTAAAATAACATAAAATGTAGTCAATTTATGAAAAGGTATTAGTAGCATTTGGGGGAATTTTATCTAGTGCACATTTCGTAAGAAAAAAAAAATCCCAGAATAACTTTGTTTGGTTATATTAAAAAGTAGGTATTCAAAGTAATGTAACTAGAAAGCTTCTACTTAACTGTTAGAGTGAAAAATGTACTTTTAGGCTAATAATCTTTTTAGGGTGCTTTGGTATATTAATCTCCATATGCAAGTTATTTAAGATTATTTCATCTTATAATAAAAGAGAAACTGGAAGCATGTTGCCCCTATCTCTGCAAATGTAGGATTTAGAAATTTCTCTAGGCTCACTTTTGCCTAATTTTCTCATCCCAGAAGGCCCCTTTATCTAATGGGCATATATCATTTATATGTACAAGATCATCAATCACAAACTATGAACCTATCATTTTGACATAAAAGATCTATCCTTAAATCTCCTCAAACCTCTAGCATATAATTTGAGGAAATTAGCTAGTTTAAAGTCTGCATTTCTGACTTCTGGGGGATGAAATGCAAAAATGGAGAAAGCTTAAATTATACAAATTTGATTTTAAAGTCACAGTTTAACTGAGCCAGGGATAAAAGACAGCACAGATCTTGAAATGTCGACAGAAATAATTTTGTTAATTATCATCTGGTCAGTTTGGAATTTCATGCTGAATAAACACAGTATGTAAGAAAGAGGAATATTTGCAAAAGTAGCTTGACTCCTTAAAGCACATTACCCAAAATATATTTTCCTCATATATTTTTATTATTAAGACAAAGAAATGCATCCATTGTGTAATATTGCTATGGGCTCAAATACCGAACGGCATGCCTCAATTTTTATTTAAAAAAAATTTTATCAACTGAGGTGAATATGGCAGAAAAACCATAAATATAAGGATTAAGGCTGCATGAAATTTGAGTTCATTCAAATGACAAACCCAAAGTAAAACCCAGACGAACTTACCAAATTTCATTTGCTATCCACCTGAAACTATAAATCCTCTTTGGGCATTTGAGAGTAGAAAGGAGGTTCACTGAAAATTCAAACCAGGTTTTCCTAAACCTGACCCAGACTCACTAACTTTAGGTAAACTATAGTTGTGCTGTGGCTTCATTGTGAAACTTTCTTCCCACTGTAGCTAATGATGAGTAGATATGATGGGCCAGGAAAGAGAACCAGAAGATGGTTTTGGAATTGCTGTTTTGTCTTTTTTTTCTTTTCACATTTTCTGTAAAGTTCAGAAGTAGGGAGGAACAGTATATGAAGCAAGTTTTCAGTGATGTATGCGGAAAGATGATCACATATGAGAGGGGGAAATTGACCATGAAATATACATAGGATTTTTTAAAAAGGAGAATCCTGGCAAAATACTGCTAACCAACATTCTTAAGTGCTTGCTGTAATCAGGCACTGTTTTAAGCACTTTACATGTGGTGATTCAACTTGGTTTACCATAATAGTACCAGACAAACACTGTTATCTCTATTTCGCTGGTAAGAAAAAGTAGGCACAGGGAAGTTACATTACTTGCTCTGCCCAAGGTTACATTGCTCTGAAGGGGATCTGAACCCCAGAATGTCTGGTTCTGGAACCTCAGCACTCCAGCACCATGCCTTGCTGACCCTGCAGAGGAAATGGAATTACCATGTTCTTGGGAAAAGACAGTGCTACATACTATGAACGGGAGAGATATTTTCCTATTTCTTAAACTACTGAGAACAGTAGTAAATTTATTGGGAAAAGCTCAAGTAGAGAAAGCTCATTCTTGTCTAACCTTATCCCAGAAGTGGAAAGGGAATTGACATCGCAAATCACCCATAAGTCTTTGCTGAGCTTCTACTTGGATACCCTATGCTAAGGAGATAAAGATAAATGGAGTAGAATTTTTTTTTTTTAAGATTTATTTATTTATTTTAGAGAGAAAGAGAGTGCATGGAGGAGAGGCAGATAGTCAGAGGGAAAGGGAGAGAGATAATTTTTTTTTTAAAGATTTTTATTTATTTATTTGACAGAGAGATCACAAGTAGGCAGAGAGGCAGGCAGAGAGAGAGGGAAGCAGGCTCCCTGCTGAGCAGAGAGCCCGATGCGGGGCTTGATCCCAGGAGCCTGAGATCATGACCTGAGCTGAAGGCAGAGGCTTAACCCACTGAGCCACCCAGGCTCCCCGAGAGAGAATCTTAAGTAGACTCTGTGCTGAGCAAGGATCCTAACCTGGGGCTCCATCCCATGACCCTGAGATTATGACCTGAGCCAAAACACTTAGCCGGCTGAGCCACCCAGGCACCCCCGGAGTGGAATTTAAAGGAAAAAAGTATAAGAATGACTCAGTGAGAGATTGGGGAGGAAATTTTAAAAAACAAAACAAAACAAAACAACAACAAAAAAAAACAACTAAGTAAAACTTGGAGAACCATTAGTTAATGTAGAATTCAACAGGATTCCAGAAATATTTAGAGGAGAAATGAAGGCCTAAAAATGTGATGAAGGAGATTGGAAATAGGTAAAAATGGAAGTCTAAGAGAAAAGCAAATTAAGGGAACTCGGATTTTTGTCAATGACTTGCCAGAGCCATAATGAAAGCTATATTCTCTCGGGGTTCTGAAGAGACTTCACAGGAATGACAAATTTTGTTCCCTGCCTTGTGTAGGTTGACTTAAAGATAGGTTGAAAAAAATATGGCTTAAAAACTGCTTTACATAATATGCAGATTTATGTGTATATTTATAATCTATAATCATAATAACATGGAATGACCCATAATCTTTATATTCATGTTCTCATTTAATCCTCATGATGAGATCCAAGGTATCTATTACTGTCTGCACTTATATATATGGAAACTGAAGCTCAGGGAGGTTATGTTGCCTCTCTGGGGTCACACAGCCTGTAGTCCCCCTGAGTGTTCCCAAGCCTGGACTAAGACCTCCCAGAACACCACACTGGCTTCTCTTGCACAGCGTCCCTAGGACTTTGCCCAGAAAATGATGTCATAAAACAACTGGTTTTTGGCCAAATTCATTACGGTGCATTACCCTCAAGGAACGTACCGGTAAGAGCACATTATGCCTGGGTGAGACGTAACCCAGCTTCTGAAATCTGGCTGGCATCCTCTAAGAGGTGGCTTGGTCTGCTCAGCTCTTGCGGAAGCTGAGCCTGTTAGGTAATCACCCGGATGTCGGCTCAGGTATGGGAGCAAATGATCAATGAAGGAACATTCGAAAGCAGAATGGATCTCCCAGAGCAGGCCCCAAGCCTCCTGTGTTTACAGGCCTCCAACTGAAATCACCTGGCCGTTTATAGGAGTCTTAGTGCTGATGAAAAGACAGTTACACTCCAAACTTCTCCCTGCCAAAGGAGAAGAGTTCCAGGTTCTTTAAAAAGTATGTAAAGCATCTGATCTGAGAAGTGGCAACAGCATTTGGGACCAATTACCCAGATTAAGAGGCAACAATGCTCTGTTTACACTTTGTACCCAAGAGCCCTTTGGCTCTGGCCCACAGGCTGGAGATTGTAAATTATACAAATTTCAGCCTAACTTGACTTCTCTTTTGACCTAGGTGTCTGAGTGTAGAGAAAAGCAGGAAGAAAAGCCTGGTTGCTGTTTGCTCTAAAGCTTCAGCGGATGGAGAACCGAATGTTATCTTCCAGGTAAGGCGTTTAGTCTTACAGTCCTGCAGTGAAAGCCATGGATACTTTTATGGCTCAGGGAAGTTTCTGACTGCGTTTTTGTTGTTGTTGTTTTGGTGTGTTTTTTGTTTGTTTGTTTGTTTGTTTTGTTTTTTGGGTAAGATTTTATTTATTTATTTGACAGAGAGAGAGAGAGAGCAAGAGAGGGAACACAAGCAGAGGGAATGAGAGAGAGAGAGAGAGAGAGAGAGAAGCAGGCTTCCCACTGAGCAGGGAGCCCGATGCGGGGCTTGATCCCAGGACTCTGGGATCATGACCTGAGCCGAAGGCTGACGCTTAATGACTGAGCCCCCAAGGAGCCCCGGTCTGACTGTGTATGGCGTTTCAGTCTGCTACCCCTCCAAGATCATTTTTGCAAAAGTAGCTAAGAAATAAAGTCTCCTTGACATCTTTTGGTTAGTTAACCATAGCACCCCAGTTTAGCTCCATTTTCCAAAATACTGTGCATAAATTGGTAACAAGTGGTAGATGGAGAAGTCAGGCCACGAGCGCCGCACTGCTGAGCACGGTCAGAAGTAGATGGTACAGCCATTGTGGGCAAAAAAGGAAGCACCATCTGGTCCCAAACTCAGAGGCCATTAGGGATTTGAATCATTTAGGCTTGAGACTGAGGTTCCTCCCTTTACAAAGGACAACCTGTCCCCACTTGGCATAGCCCTGATAATTCCAGAAGTTTCTTCGAAAATTTTTGTCTTTCTTTTTAACTTAATCCTGATGTTAAGGGCTTGACCTTGCCAGGGGAAAGGAACCACAAAGGTCAAACAGCAAGGAGGAGAAACGGGAGGCACAGGTCTGCCAAACACAGCGGTGTGGAAAAGACAAGCCATTATTTTTACTGATAGGAGTGATGCATGTGTGTTCAGAGATTTATAATCTAACCATTCTAATACCACATTTAGACCATCACACTGGAAATATCCACAGGCATGGATATATTCAAGTTCTTTTTCAAGCTCTCTAGACTGGGTAGTCGTTTAGGAGGACACATGATGGAGGTGGTGATTGTGGAGTATTATGGGAATCTTAATGTTCAAAGCATTTTTCTAACTCAAGAATCCAGTGTCCGCTTAACGAAGGCTGTCTTCTGAGACAACTCCTCTTTGATGCCATTTCCAGTCCCCTCCCATGTCAACACATTTTTTCTGATAAAAACTGATCAACCACCAACAGGGATTTTTCTGACCCTGGTTTATCTCAATAATTTATCATTTTCTGCAGTGTCAGAGCTCCTGACATTTACAATTAACTCACAAATTAACTTAGAAATGATAGTAAGCTCTCAGCTAAATGATCTAGTGGCCACTGGGGACCAGACCAATTTTCTAGAATAAGGTTAGGACTAAGTTGCTCTGGAACAATGCTGAGGTTGGTTGTGTAGAAATAGTGGTTCAAGTGTGAGCGGGAATCCAGATATGAAAGGGGAGATTTTATCTGCCCCTGATTCCATTAGTTACTCATTCCCTCTGATATTCCTTCATCTGTAAAACTGGGGTAACTGGTTTTAAAAATGTTTTGGAATTCAAGGCTCCATAATGGAATCAAGAAGTCTTGAATCTTTTCCTTAGAAGGAAGCTTGGAGAACACTTGTCCAGTTGCTCACTGAAGCCAGAGGTCTGGAGATAGGCAGATGGCCAGGCTGACATGGAGTCAGCAGTTTGCAAGAGCTGTCAACTGAGGGCAGGTAGTGTAATGGTGTGAAGGTCTGGGTGAAGCCTGCCAACGGGGCCAGCCACCTAGAAAGATGGGAGGGGCAGAGCTCGCTCACTCCCTCCAGGGCTACCACTGCTGGGAGCTTTATTTTTAGAAATTTGTGTTCCTTCTATGGGACCAAAAATCTGTGTCTCAAGAGCATCTTTCTAATGGGTTGGATTCTGTCTTCAGAAGCAACACAACTCAACATCATCGCTTTACGGTACGACAGACTTTCAAGCACCAGGAGATAATTTTTGCTCTCCTCACCCCCTCAAAGCCCCACTTCTGTTTTATTGGCACAATTCTCCAGTTCCACATACGACCTGGACTCAGAGGTTTTGTTTTCTTTGGTTGGTCTTGGTGTGCCAGATTCTTTTAAGAAGCGTCCAGCAACAAATAAAACACGTAGAAGTCTCACGACCAGTGCACTCCACCACATGACGGGCTTTGAACAGAGCCCTGAGTTAGGGAGGAGTCAGATCTCAGCCATCTAGGGCTTGTACAGAGGATTTATTTCATTTAAGATAGTCTCATGTTTATCCCCATTAAATTGCATTTTGATTTGGCTTTTTCATAGCTTATAGAGTCTGTCTCTCTCATCTTTGGATCCTTTAAAAGCTGACTGGCAGATTTTTTACAAAGTTATGTTTTTTTGTTGTCATTTTGTTTAAGGAAAGCTCCGTGCCCAACGTGGGGCTTGAGCCCATGACCCCAAGATCAAGAGTCATGTGCTCTACCGACTGAGACAGCCAGGTGCCCTCTTTTACAAAGTTTTGCCCAATCACTGATCTAAATATTACAGAAGCTTTCTGGAGGGTTTCTGAAATTTCTAGGGTCTTTGATGGTACTAGCCATTAGGTTGAGAATAATTACAAATTTATTTCTTCAATTAGCTCATAAGTAGTGATTAATAGTAGGGTCTCTGAAAGTGGATTTGCCTGGGTTTAAATCCTGGGTCTCTATGACCATGGGCATGCTGATTTATTTGTTTGTGCCTCAGTTTCCCCACCTGTAAATGGGGATAATAATGTAACTCTCACATATGGTTGTTTTGGTGATTAAATTAGCTAATATATGGAAAGCACCGAGACTCATGACAGGCACATAGCATGTACTATTTATTGTATAAAGAAAATAAATCCAGACAAGCTCCCTAAGGATAGGGACCAGTATCTCATTTATCTCTGTATCTCCAGAGACTAGTACTGTGCCTGGAATATATTTGGGGCCAATATATTGGCTAAGAAGACAAATGAGTTTCCATGGAGTTCTGGACTGGTGCAGATAATCAATGCTGGGGTTTCTAATGCTACCAGATTTGCAATATTATTTTAAAAAATATCTTGACTATGGAAAGAGGTTGCGTATATTCAACCTCACGCCATCATCATCGTGGTTATTTTGCTGCTCATTTTTCTGTAAATGATCATCAGTGTCACCTGTGTCTTTCCTGATGCTAATCCATTGTCTCTGTTTAGCCTGGAAAGCCAGAAGGCCAGGAGAGTCAACATGTAAGTCCAGTCTCAACTCAGGGAAAAAAACAAAAAAAGGAAAAGAAAAAGGAAAAGCTTAATTTGCTTGCACCAAGCTGAGAGGGGACACTGTATTTTTAGCACGAAAAGAAGCTTAACCAAAGAACGCTAACATTCCTGAGACAGATCTTCACATTGTTTAAACTTTTGCAGATTCCCCAGCATTGGGCGGACTCATTCAAAAATAAGTGCTTCAAAAAATGAAATGTCTTAAACATCATCCTCGGCACAGAAGCTCCTGCATTTCCCTACCTTTCCATTACCACCCAAACCTAAGGGCTTACATCAGGGTGGGTCTTGATTTAAGCACATAGCAACAGGATGCTCCCCTGGGTTTGGCTTCTATGTATTCAATCTGGTTCTTGGTGGATTGAATATTTAAATCTTTCAGAGATCTCTTTTCCACGTAATTCCTTTTGAACTTCCGTCCATGCTAATTTTAAACATGTTCGGTATTTCCCTCCTTCTATACGAATACAGTTGAGCTCAAAGAAGGAAATTCACCAGTGTTTTCTCCTTTGTATGTGTTCAATAGGTACCCTTGAAGCAATTACCTACTGGGAGACGTGGGAGGAACCCACTCTGTGGGAGCAGGGGCCACCGGTAATGTGATACGTGGTTGTTGTGTGTGTAAAGGGCTAAGACTTTTGACAGCCACCATCCTGAAGGGGTGTAGCAAGTCATTTGAAATTTGTACACAGACTGCCCCATCCATTACGCATCGCCCATATCATACCCATAATCTCCCAAGGCAGATATGCTATTACACTCAGCGGGCCAAGGTCTGCCTCGGCTTTTCCCTCCTTCTATACGAATACAGTTGAGCTCAAAGAAGGAAATTCACCAGTGTTTTCTCCTTTGTATGTGTTCAATAGGTACCCTTGAAGCAATTACCTACTGGGAGACGTGGGAGGAACCCACTCTGTGGGAGCAGGGGCCACCGGTAATGTGATACGTGGTTGTTGTGTGTGTAAAGGGCTAAGACTTTTGACAGCCACCATCCTGAAGGGGTGTAGCAAGTCATTTGAAATTTGTACACAGACTGCCCCATCCATTACGCATCGCCCATATCATACCCATAATCTCCCAAGGCAGATATGCTATTACACTCAGCGGGCCAAGGTCTGCCTCGGCTT
>NW_019154113.1:8714967-8767665 GCF_002288905.1 Enhydra lutris kenyoni
ATATACACACAACTCCCACTGACTCTGTGTCACCAAGCCACTTCAATGGGACTTCTCAGCGGCATAAATTTAGCCCGGGACCGTCACAACCACAGCGGGCGCAGCTAAACAGAGAGCCCTGGCTGTGTGTTAAAAAGGCTGAGGAAAGAACAAAAAAACTGCCAGTTTTCATAAGAAATCTTACCCCTAGAGCATTAAGAACTGTAGCCTGACACCCGCCACACTATCCTCATCCCACAACCTGCCGATCCCAGGCTGGGACTTGGAAGAAGCGAAAACAGTGTGGGCATTAAAAAAAAACAAAAACAAAAAACAAAAAACAAAAACCCAAAAAACCAACAACAAAAAAACCACCCCGGTCTGCTACAGGGCATAAAATGATGCTTTGCATCCAACCTCATTATGTGAGGGAAGAATTCCCCATAGGTGCGTCTCAGAACATTTATTGATCAAAATGGAAAGGAACATCTTGGAACCAAGGACCCTCTTTAAATATAGTATATTTAAAATACATAAGGCAAAGGTACAAAGATTCCCCGATTTTGAAAGTTACTGGTTTATCTATTTGAGTCACACGGGGTCATGGGTGTTCTGATAAGTAACATAATAACGTGAGAATTGCCCTGTTGGTCACTTCATGGTGCTTTCCACTATGTTCGCTAATGTGATTCTCTGGGAGCACTTTCTTGGTCTTTCAGACATCCCCACTCCAGACTTTATAAGTGATCAGGCATCACTGATCTCAAGCATGAAATAAAGTTCAGGATTTTAATTTCGACTCCGAGTCCTTGCCATTGCCAACAATGAAGTCTACTCCTCCTGCACATGGAAAACGCTGTAGTCTGGTGAGCAGAGCCTAGGTTCAAATCCTTGCTTCCTGTTGCACTAATTGTGTGTCTTGGGTATGCTGCTTGATATCTCTAAACCCCAATGTTCTCATCTGTATCCTGAGGTGAACAGTATCTTCTTCATTGTGATGCCGTGTGGATGAGATCAAAAAAGATGTGTGAAACACTCAGCATGACAGAAAATTTATGGGCTGAATGGAGGCAGGTGTGACACTGTATATACCTAGTAGGCACTCAATAAAATCTTCCTCCTCCTTTTTCCTTTCTTCTTCCCCACCATCTCTCATAAGCTAATACTCATGCAAGCCTATGTATATTAAGAAAAATACTGCCTTTAAAGAAAATAATTAAATAGTATTCCATGAATGACAAATGACCACACCTTGAACAGAACACACTTAAAGCTACACTCATCTTTTGATTGTTGTTAACAGAGTCGATAAGAATGATCTATTTAAAAGGAAAATGAAAAAATAAAAAATAAGGAACCAAATTAGACACTCAGTCAAGTCTGATTAATGGCTACTTCCAGTGGAGATTTTAGCTGAGTATAAGATGCTTGCATGATTGCTGATTGTTAATGGACAGTGGTTAGGGGTGACCATTTTAAGAAGTTGAATGCATAATTCATTCAAAGTACACAGATTTTCTTTCTTAGTTTGGAAAGACCAAAAGTCGGGCACAATTCTGTTAATGCTATAAAACTGGTATGTTTCATGATAATGAATTTAGATACAGAAAACTATCTCTCTCCAGAATAAATGTAGCATTCCTGTCATTTCTTCTTCTTCTTCTTCTTTTTTTTCATTTCTTCAATATGAGGACCCTCGTAGGGAGTAGAATTAATCATGTGTTAAAAAACTTACCTCACCCTAAAAGACTTCCATTCATTCTACAAAAGGTAGTCCAGGTCATTTTTAAAAACTAATGCGTTCTTGAACAGGAAAAAGTGCCATAGGTTAATTCAAAAAGTATGAATAATTCAACACAGAATCATGCATTTCTCTTTACATATTTTCCCACATAAAACTGTTGCTTTATCAATGTTAAGTAAACTCCCATTGGTGCGTATAACTTCCTGAAAGCTCTGATAGGAGATGAAATATTGTGTTTAGTAGAATAAAGTAACAACTGAAATGTAATATGTTTGGAAAGTGCACGTGCAGACCTATATGTGTGTGTGTGTCTGTATGTGTGTGAGTGAGTGTAGGAACTCACTTTTTTCAGTTCACAAAGTAATCTTCTCTGATCTGAAGTTGCAGTTAGAAAATGTTGACAGTGGGGGTGTCTGGGTGGCTCCATGGGTTAAGCGACTTGATTTGGGGTTAGGTCTTGATCTCATGCTTTGTGGGATCGAGCCCCGGGTTGGGTTCCTTGCTCCGTGGGGAGTTGGCTTGAAGATGCTCGCCCTCTGCCCCTCCCCCCACTCTCATCTCTCTTTCTCACAAAATAAATAAATAAAGCTTAAAAAATAAAGAAAATGTTGACACTGAAAAATAATTGAACAGGATTTTTACAAAGTTCAAGGGGGTTTGCGGAGCCTGGGTCCACGCATTTGGTAGAGAGGATGACAAGCAGCCCCTCCTACCTGTGTAATCAAATCAGCAACAATGCAAGAGTTACTCATTTAAGTGTGGGTAGTAATTTAAGCTCTAAACAGAAAACAAAATGGATATGCACACACTCCAAATATACACGATGAACTCCTTAGATGTTTTTGTGTCTTCTCTGAGATAATAGAAAAATAATAAAATGTGTATTTAAGCTGTCTGGTGTCTTCCCACTTCACTTCCTTTTACGTGGAGCTGACCGAATGGCCTCTCAGGCCTGGCTCATTTTGTGTGGGTGAAATCTGGTTTAACAGACATTCTTTTTACAGAACGAGGTAGTTCCCCGGCTCAGCCACAGTTCGCCTCAGTTCTAGGGGTCCCTCCGCCCAGCCCGGCGCAGCAGATCCTGGCATCCCTGCCTGCACGGAATCAATTTAGGACACCAGGCGTTTCCTCAAAAATTAAATTCCCCATGAAAACTTAACAGGACCAACAAGGACATCAGAAAAGCGTTTTGGGAAGAGTGCAGAGGTTGAGCGAGAGAGGGAAGGCAGAATCCTTGGTATCAGGGAGAAGGCGAAGAGGGTCAGATGGAAAGAGAAGTGAAAGGAAAAGCAGGGCAGGAGGAGAGACACGAAGGAGAGAAGGAACCTAAATTAGAACAAGAGGCTATGTTTATTAATAACCTTGCTGACCCACAGGCCCCTGACACAAAGTACATTAAGTATTGTTGGGACACTCTGCTCTGTCACTCCTAGGAGGGGCAAATAAAATAGTGTGGGAAGCTGCGAACTTTCTGAGAACAGATGAAACACGGAGCCACCACCACAGAAAAAAAGCCAGCATAGGGGAAAGGCACAGACTCACCAGCCGGAGCCGTCCTGCAGCCCGGGGTTCCACTTTATTTTCTGGCAGCAGTCTACTTTGGGCTTCCATGCTTCCAGCGAACTAGAAGTGAAAACAAGCAAGACAATTTTTTTCTCAATTGCAAAAATAATACATGGCCATTGTAGAACGTTTAGAAATTGTGGGAACACATGAAGAAGTAAATAAAAATAGACTATAATCTTCCTCCTCCACTTTTTTTTTTTTATTTTAAGAGAAAGAGAGGCATACCTGTGTCCAAGAATGGGGGCGGGGCAGAGGGAGAGGAAGAGAAACTCTGAAGGAGACCCCATGCTGAGCTTGGAGTTAGAGGTGGGGCTCCATCCCACAAGCCTGAGATCACAACGTGAGCTGAAATTAAGAGTCCGAGCCTTCACCCACTGAGCCACCCAGGTGCCCCTTCTCTATGTTTTTACGGATGTGTATTTGTATGCTTGAAAAGTGAGATTGAGGGTCTGTTATTATCCCCTGGTTTGTGATTTGGTTTTCCCATCTGATAAGTCATAATCAGTATTTGCTCCTGTGTTGAAACTATTGTCAAGTATAATTTTCACGCTGGCATCCTGTCTCCTTATTTGTACGTATCATAATTTGGTTGACCTCTAGTTAGATATTCATGTCATTTTTTTTAACTGTTGGCCTTTATAAAATCTTTGTGTACATCTCCATTTCTTCTGGAAATTACCATAAGCAAAATTCCTGGGTCAAAAAGTTTTTTTTTGTTTGTTTGTTTGTTTTTCTTTAAGATTTGCAGAGCTGCCCTCCAAAGTGTTTATATCAATTTATTTTCCCACTTGCAGTGAATGAGTGCAGAATTCACAAAACATCATTAAGTCTCCCCAAACTAAGATAAGAAACTCTGAATCCTATTATGATTTGCATTTCTTTGATTATTTGTGATGTTAACTTTCTTCATGTTTCTTGGTTATTTGGCTTGTTTTGTGAGTATGTAACTTGCCTGTTATTTATACTTTTATTTATTTAGAAATTTACAATTTAACTTTCTGTTAAATTGTAAAACTTCTTTACATGTTAAGTGTATTAACTGTTTCACTGCAAGCATTTTGTCCATTTTCTCATTTGATTTTTAATTGTTAATGGATCTTTTTAAAGATTTTATTTATTTATTTGACAGACAGAGATCACAAGCAGGCAGAGAGGCAGGCAGAGAGGGGAAGGGAAGCAGGCTCCCCGCCTGAGCAGAGAGCCTGATTCGGGACTTGATCCCAGGACCCTGAGATCATGACCTGAGCCGAAGGCAGAGGCTTTAACACACTGAGCCACCCAGGCGCCCCTGTTAATGGATTTTTAAAAAAAGATTTTATTTATTTATTAGGGAGAGAGAGAGAGAATCTCGAGCAGACATGAGGTTCAGTCTCACGACTGTGAGATCATGACCTGAGCTGAAATCAGGAGTCAGATGCTTAACCAACTGAGCCACTCAGCTGCCCCAATTGTTAATGAATTTTTAATGAATATGTTTATAAATCCAAGTACACAAATATTTTCCTTTATTCTTTCTTCCTCTGCTTTTATGTTCAGAAAGGCCTTGCATAGCCCAGGGTCAGATAAATAACAATGTACAGTTTCTACTGCTTTTGTGGCTCTTCTTATTTTTTAAAAAAAGTGTTTAAATCTCTTATTAGTTTGGAATTTGTTTTCATCTGTGTAGTGAGAATCTATATACCGAACCTCTTTTCCTTACTGATCTCAATCTTGTATGTTATTGGGCCCGTTTCTGTGTTTTTCAATTTTATTTCATTATCTTCATGTCTCCACTGCTTCTTCTGCCAAAACTCCCTTTTTTATTATTATAATTTAAGACTATGCTTTCATAACCAGTAATGCAAGTTTGTCGTCCTTGGATTAGTTTTCTGGGTTATGCTCCCCTCTTTTATATTCCGCAAGAACTCATCCAGTTCAAAATGTAAGCGAGTACAATTTATACATTAATGTGTGGGCACTTGAAGTCCTTACTACTGAGTTTTCTCAGCTACAAGTAAAACATGCCTCTCATTTATCTATTCCTGCGAATTTCTGCCAAGTTGTAGTTTTCTTCAGGTAATATCTCAATATAGTCTCAAGTTTATTGATTGTTGTTGTGAATCCTGTTTCTCTATTAAATTTTATAACTGCAGAGGAAAGTTGCCTACTTACGTATTTTTATTTGGCATGTGCCACTTTCCTGCTTTTCTGTCCAGAGAGCTTGCCAATTGATTCTTCTGAACCGTAGAGGGAAATATTATCATCTGCCAATAATGATAATTTTGTCCTCTTCCTTGGAATGATATAATTTCTTCACTTTTTCCCTGTCTTATTGCAAAAGATTAGAACTTTCAAATTATTTATAAAATATTCTTTATTGGACAGGCCTCCAACATTTTGCTACTAAATATGATGACCTGAATACATTGTATTTTTGAAGAGCTCTGACTTCTGGAAAGTGTTTTTGGCTTCTAATGGCACTCTCCTCTCTGAAGCTTGTGTTCACTGGTCCCCTTGGGTGTCTCCCGGCTCTCTCTGCCCAGAACTGAACAAGTCTTACCCTTTTCTTTTAAAGATTTTATTTACTTATTTATTATTTTAGAGAGAGAGCATGAGCAGGGGAAGGGCAGAGGGAGAGAATCTTGAGCCGACTCTGTGCAGAGTGCAGAGCCCGATGTGCGGCTTGATCTCAAGACCCTGAGATTGTGATCTGAGCTAAAATCAAGAGTCAGATGCTGGGGATCCTGGGTGGCTCAGTCGGTTAAGTGTCTCCCTTCAGCTTGGGTCATCTTCCCATAGTCCTGGGATCGAGTCTCACATAGGGCTCCCTGCTTGGTGGGGAGTCTACTTCTTCCTCTCCCTCTGACCTGCCCCTCTGCTCATGTGCACACACGCTCTCTCTGTCAAATGAAGAAATAAAGAAAATCTTAAAAAAAAAAAAAAGAGTTGGATGTTTAACCGACCGACTCACCCAGGCACCACAAGTCTTACCCTTTCATACATAAGAGTGTTCTATCTCTTTACAGATAACCCCACCTCTTACCTACTGATGCTTCTTTTCTTAATGCCCACATTTCCCTGTGGGAGATCAGTTCTCAGGCCAACACACTCATTACAAATTGGAACCACTACTGTTTTAGTTAGTACATCATATGAAACGACCAGGCTATTTTTGGCCCGCTTAAAAGTTAGTGTCTTGTGGAAGAATTTCTTTTTTTTTAATGTTTGTATTTTAAGAAGATGCTGAACTATTTTCTCACACTGGAATGATTTCATTAGAATTTGCTGACTTTTTGCCCGTGAAAAGCAAAAATCACCTGGGATTTTTGCAGATGCCATGCAAAGACAGTTGGTTTCATGGGTTAGATGGGTTAGAACAATGTGTAAAAACAGACTGAGAAAAAGAGCGACAGTAACAGTTAGCAATTGCGGGGGTCACCTATGGGGAGGGAGAAGAGTGTGTGCCTTGAGAGAGGGGTTGGGCCTAATAACTGTGGGAAGTTGAATGGTCTCTCTGTCACTCTGAGACTTCACTTCGCAACTCTAAGTTTGGGGTCATCACCTGTTTTGCAAAGTATAATGAAAGCATGACAGACGGTAAGTGTAAAGCGTCTGGTAGGACACTTGGCGCCTATCTGGCCCTTCCTGAGAGAAACTGTAAGCTTCTGGCTCCATTTGAAGGCAGGTGGACAGACCATGTCAGAGATAATAAAATGGAAAGAAAAGACTTTTCTTTGGTACACAGAGTTCATCCCAAGCATGTCCAAGAATTTCAGGATTTAGGGGCACCTGGGTGACTCAGTCTGTGAAGCGTCTGCCTTCAGCTCAGGTCACGATCCCAGGGTGCTGGGATCGAGTCCTGCATTGGGCTCCCTGCTCAGCGGGGAGACTGCTTCTCTCTTTCTTTCTGCCCCTCACTGATGCTCTCTCAAATGCTCTCTCCCTCTCTCTCTCAAATAAATAAATAAAAATCTTAAAAAAAAAAAAGAATTTCAGGATTTAGCCAACAGGCAGTGCTGTATGTGGGAGTGGTTCTGAAGACCCTTAGCCTCTGCCCAAGGTGGTGGAACCCTTAGTATTCCTCTTCTCTGTCTGGTTTGGCCCTTTCTGTGAATGCCAAGCATCACAGGAGCCCACTTTCCATCCCACCCTGATGAGCACGAGCTCTGCTTATTTAGATGTTAACCACCTCTGAGCAGGACCAGAAGAGCTCCTCATTTTGATATGTAAAATAGTCATTGTGGCCATGTACAGGCGTTAAAAATTTCCTTGTTAGCCCACCTTTCCAATTTTCCAATTTGTTAGCCTGGAAAACGCCCTTATTGGTGCCACACTTAGGTCTTAACAAGGCAGGATAAGATTTTTCTTCTATCTTTCCCAAAGTGAAGGGAGCGATCTGGATTAATTTTTTTTCTTTTTTTCTTTTTTCTTTTTTTTGCTTGGTGGGAGGTTTCTGTATTATTATTGTTTAAAGTCAATTATCCTTTACTTTGTGTTTTTTTCTGTTGTTTATTTTATCTGTCCTTCTCTCCCAGAGGGGCAGAATTAAGGCCCCCATTTGGTTTTTATTAGTGTAATCAGTTAATAGCTCTTCGATAATGCCTTACTTATTGTGTTAATTTTCTGCAGTTATGTCCAGAGGCAGCTTCCTGGAAGACCACATTTAAAAAAAAAAAAAAAAAAAAAGATCTAACATTTCTTCTTTAATGGGTCCACTTAGCATTTATAGTTTCAGCTAAGATTATGGAAAATTGTTGATTTATAAGATTATTGAAAATATATATAAATGGCAGCTAGTATTTTAAATATATCTGTGGCAACCCTAAAAATTCCATTAGTAAGGTGAAGGTACAAACCCTACCCCTGGTGTTTCTGTTGACGTGGCTTATCACACCAGTTCTTTGGATTTATCTGGAACGTATTAGAGGTGTGGGTGGATGCTGTTCCCATGCATATCGTGCCGGTCACTGTAGTTCTATTGTGTCTGTGGCTAAACTCTGCTTTCCAGGGACCTCCATCCAATTGCTTGTGACTTTTTTTTTTTTTTTTTTTAGTAAGTTCTACATCCAGCATGGAGCCCAGTGTGGGGCTTGAACTCACAATCATGAGATCAAGACCTGAGCTGACATCAAGAGTCAGACGTTAACCAACTGAGCCACCCAGCTGCCCCACTGGTCGGGATTTTAATGGGAACGTACCCTGTGTGGACTTTAGTACTCAGAGTGTCCTCAAATTAAGGTGGCACATTGGAGGAGCACCTAGGGACAAACTAACTTACTGGAAGGGTCACAAAAAAGAGGTTGATGATCAACGCAATCGATCGAGCCCCCATGGTAGGTTGCATTCTGAATCAGATGAATGTACTGAAGCCAAGAGAACATGACTCAATGGTTGGCATCATGGGTTCTAGACCTGCCTGAGACACGAATTCGCTCTAGACGTTCCTGGGACATGAACTGGCTCTAGACCTATCTGGGACACGAACTAGCTCTCAAGGCTTTCAGGGCCTCAGTTCCCTCCTCAGTAAAGTGAGAAGTTGGGATGAAGGTTCTAAATGTCCTCCCAGCTTTCATGGTCTCTGCAGTGTTCAATCAGTGGTTGCTGTGTGCACACACTCAGGAAGGAAGAATCATTAGCAGGTGATGAATCAAGATTAGAATGCTTCCCAGTCATTGTCGAGTCTCAGGAGATGAAGGGCATCTACCACAGCATGGGGGCCCATCAATGCTTTTGTAATAAATTTGTTTATATGGTGGTGCCTCAGTGAAATTCTACTTTGGAGAACTGTTCTTGGTCCTGCACCATGGCTGTGAGTGGATACGGGAAGAGCACTAGAGGGTAAGTTGCAGAGCCCTACTGTGGGATCCTGGGCAAGTCACTTTCTTTCCTTGGGTCTTTCCCCCTTCATTGATCAAATAAAGGGAGTAGAGAAGAATCACCAAGGTCACTTCTAACTAAGGAAGTCCGTAACCTTGGGAGAACTGGATGCCATGTAAAGCAAATGAGAAGGTTCCGATGTTCCCCTAACACTCAGGGTCCAGAGAAGTTGGAGCATGTTAGCTTCAATTTAATGCTTGCTGGGAAGCAGGATGTGGGCTTGCTATGGAGAGGGGCTGGGAAGGAGAGGACAGAAAGGAGATCTGTGTGCTAAGGGTTGGCTGGAAATTTCATGCAAAGAAGGAAATGGGGTTTCCTGTAATTGCCTGTTTCTGAGCTACAGAATAAAACGGTGTGATGCCTAGTTCTTAGCACAGTATACCACTTGTTTTGTCTGCCTCTGTACCGTGCCTGTGCTGGTGATGTTTGAGAACTTTCCTTTCAGGCAGTGCCATCAAAGGAGGCAGTGGAAGGCCACATGGCAAAGTCAAAGTCAAGATGGAGCATATTTGAAAGGAAGAGGGAAGAAGCCCATATACATATCAATGGAAGTATTTTTAAGGACTTTCAAGGAGGAGTCTGAGAAATAATTACAAAGTTTAAAAAAGAAAGAATCTTGACTTTGATCTGATTTTCTTCTGTAAAGCAATTAGGTCCATCATTTTTCAAGGGCTAAGCTGAAAATTCTAATGGCTGGACCCAAACACTTTCATTTGTGTCTTAGGACTTCTAAATTCCAAAAGAAAAAAAAAAGTTTAAAAATTTATTAAGGTGATTTTTTGCAGAGGGATTCATGCATAAAGCGTTTGCTGGTCATCTCCCTTAAAGACTACAGCACCATAGCGTAGCTGAGATTAAGAGTTCGATGTAAATCATGTAAGAGTCCAATTAATAGCACCGAACGAAGAGATCTGTAAAGTTGATTTGATGAAAGAAGAAAAACTGTCAAGGTGTGATTAGAATTTTCCCTTCTAGTTGCTGTTGGGGATTTTAATGGGAATGTATCCTACACGAATGTCTTCCTCACCACCTTCGTCCATGGGATGGGCCCTCAGGTAAGGAGAGGATATTTGGTACATGTGATATTGAAGTTAGATGTGAATGAGTCAAAGATCTAACACTGAGCTTAATGGTTTCCTTCAGCCCGAGACTGGAGACTCTCAGGTACGATGCTCGGAGAGAGTCTGTAGTATGAATATTCCTACAACTTCCATATGCCCCAGTGGGAGTAGAGCAGGATCGGAGCTCTAAATAACCCTAATAATATCGGGTAGGATCCCCTTCAGGGAATTGTTTGAATTTGTCAGAGCAGATTAAAATACAAGGTATTCACGTCGTCAAAAAGGGTACATTGGTCTACCTGGCTATACATTCCTTTCTGATACTGAATTTGTCCAGGGACTTTTTAATATTACACCCCACCTACCTGTACTCCCTCCCTTAGGGAAGAAGTGGAGAGCGAATCAGAATAATGCACACTGGTGAAAGTCCTATAATTGAAATCATTATTGCTTAAGACACCATTGTTTTAATCAGCCCTATCATAAATCAGTGCTTTTCACAAGCGAGGGTTTAAAATAAAGTGCTGTTTAAACAGATCGGGTCTCTTAAAAGGCATGATGCAATTGGGAAGCTCCGGAAAATGGATAAAAAAGTGGTTTCTGAACAGATACACTCGTTCCGGCGCTTTATCTTCCACTTAATTTAAAAAAAAAATTACCTAGTCCTTTCTTAGAAATTACATATCGGAGGCCTGTAATGGCCAAGCCTTTAACCCATTAAAAAAATTTACTCCCAGGAACAGTTAATATTTGACGTTTAATTGCTTTTTCTTGTTGGAGAGGAAACCTGTTTCTTTCCTTCCTTTCTTGATTGACTTTTCAAAAATCACCTTGTGAGCTATAAAGATGGAGAGGAGTAATTGATTTTCAAAAACTCAAGTGCGTGCACACGCATTTGTGTGTGTGTGTGTGTGCGTGTGTGCGCGTGTGTACCTTACAACTTTTGAGTACCAGGCACTGGGGCTTCCCCCACCCCCAATCACGGAGCAAGGCAAGTGTTGCTATTTCCAGTTAACAGAGAGGCAGCCAAGGCCCAGAGAGGTTGATTGCTCACATAAGGTCACACAGGGTAAGTGATGGGAGGCTGAGTCTTTAGATCTCCAGCCCTATTGCCTGCCTGTAGGGGTGCTTTATACCCAGGTGTGCAGACATCCATGGAGCCAGGACCAAAGGCCATGCCAGTGCTCCCCATTATTAGAGGAAGTAATCCTCCCAGCCTGTTTAACCGGCACTGGGTTCTGGAATTTAGCAAATAACACCATGCAATCCACAGATGCTGAAAGAGTCCAGCTCTGATTTGTGCCCGTTCTGTGACTCCTGCATTGCAACTGAGCTTGGAGAAGCAGCTGGACCAGCCTTATTCGTGACAACAACTTGGGAAAGATTTCTCCTTGGACAGTTTTATGTGGATGAGTCGAGGGTTAGAGGTTCTCTTCTTAGAAAAATGCTTACACAGACTTCAGATGAATTTCCGGGGCTCCTCAGGACTTGTTTCAAGAGTCTTAGAGAGGGGTCATCAGGATGCTGGTGTGGAAGGGGCAAGGAAAAGCCTCTTTTGGGTTACCCTGAGTCAGAAAATTTTCATTTCAACGTTGTCAATCACTCACCTTTTATGTGAGGTAAATTCACTACCAAAGACCAAAGGGTTCCTTCTTTTTTCTTTCTTGCTTTCTTTCTCATTCTTTCTTTCCTTCCTTCCTTCTTCCTCCTTCCTTTCTCCTTCCTTCCTTCCTTCCATTCTTCACTTTCTTTCTTTCTTTCTTTCTTTTCCTTTTTCTTTTTCTTTCTTTCTTCCCACAAACCCAGGTATTATTTAGGTCTCTGGCAAAACCGCACAAACCAACAGTTCCTCCTCCGATGATGCCTTTCAGAGCTCAGGTGATATGCCTCATTGGGTTACACCTTCCATGTTCTGTGGTCAGATGTGGGCTGTGTCATTCTACTTCAATCCACCTTGCAAGAAAATATTTATGTATTAGCCTCACCAGGTCGCATTTCCTTTGGGATTGCTCCTGACTACGCCGTCTCCATGCCAGCGGCGGGCAGTCGCGAGGCCAACCTTCACGGGACCGCTGGGCACGTCTGCAGCAAAGAGGAATCTGCTCCTTCCCTCTCGGACTTCACTGAGCCGGAAAACTACAAGGTATGTGGTTGGAGGAGGGGACATTTCTGAGAGGTGGAGTGCAATCCTTCCAGAAAGGGCTTGGAGGGAAATGGGCAGGTGTGGAGGGCATGAAAATTTGCACCATTCACAGCAGTTTTTTTTTTTTTTTCTTTTCAGCTGATCTGGAAAGACAGTAGCTTATTGTACAAGGTCTCTCTGTGATTTTTTAATGTTTTTCCTTTTTATTCCTGATCCGTGGCAATTCCCATTGTTCACCGGGTGGTGGTAAAAATGAGTCTCACATAACTTGTGTGGTAGGTTATACCGTCCAAACCCTCTCTGGAAACTCGTTTGGCAGTGTGTGTCAAGACCTTACAAATTTTTATAACCCTGATCAAATAATTTCACTCCTGGGAATCCATTTTCAGTACCAAAAAGAATGCCCAAAGATATTCTTTAATTAATTAATTAATTAATTAATTTTTAAAGTTTCATTTGTTTAGGCAATCTCTCTACCCAATATGGGGCCCGAACTCGTGACCCCGAGATCAAGCATCCCATGCTATGGTGAGTGCTGTGAATGGTGTAAGACTGAGCAATCACAGACCTGTACCCCTGAAACAAACAATACATTATATGTTAATTAAAAAAAAAAAAAAGAAAAGAGTCACATGCTTCACTCACTGAGCCAGCCAGTTGCCCCTCAGAGATGTTCTTTGAACTCTTGGTACAGTACTTAGAACCTTAATATAAACCTAACAATATGGGAAAGGGAACTATAAAATATTTTCTCGATGTTGATATGCAAATGATGTCACAACATCGGAATAGGATATGTACTCCCAAGGATTACAGATTTGTGGTCAAACCACGCTCAGTCATAATAATAGACAACACTCATTGTCTACTGAAAATGTGACAGGCAATGTGTCAGATCCTTTGTAGTCACTGCCCCCTCTGGTGTGCTTGCTAGATGAAGCTAGATTTTATTTTTTCTCCATTTTACCGATGAGGAAGGGGGAAGGTTCATTGGATTATCTGAGATCAGATGGCTAGTATGAGATTTGAACCCCATCCTGGTGGACTACAGAGCTCACACTCTTAGCATTCCTCATGATATGTGGATAATTTTAAGTAAAAAAAAAAAAAAATTAGCCACCACCCCCTGCCCCCCAAAACGGAACCCCAAAACTCCAAACCAAAAACAGCCAGCCCTAGCAAACACATATCTGACAAGCTCTGCTCTTCTGGTAATCACATGGAAGAGTAAAGAGCAAAACTTAGACCAAGAGAAATAGTCCAAGTTGAAAAAGTTTATTTGCAACCAGCCTGTGAAGTGCCAGGTCAGTATTTGAAGCAACAATTAAATGTTTAAAGTCTTTTCTCTTAGGTTGTCGAAGTCTGATCTTATCCTAAGACAATCCGATTAATATTCTTCTGCCAACTTAAGGAAGGAAACCTTATAAGGGAGCAAATCTTGCATTTAGGTGGAAAGGACTTTGCCCAGAGTGACTTGAGCATTTCCTTGATGGCTATGGCCTAGACCGGCGGTTGTTCCCATATTTTGTGTGAGAACGTATTTGGAAAATATTAATGCCATCTATGGTGTTGCTCTCATCAAAACATATCGATTTATATGTATGCCACATTTTGTTCTATGTCTATTTACTTTTGAAATCTTTTAGGCTCATAGCTGGTTTGAGGATTTAAATGAAAATTTTCCTCTGTTTTTTGGCTTGCAGAATGTTCTTTGCCTCACGATGTGGGGAATGTTCTTTCGTTAGCGGTTCAGACAGTGATACGATTTCTTCAGAGCCTTGTCTACACCTGTGTAAGGGCAATAAAGTGAGTATAATAAATAACTTAGTTTCACTGTTTTCTTTAATGTGACAGCATGTTACTGTGAACATTTGCGTTTGGATGCGTGGTGAACAACGGCCTTTTGGATTTTCCATGTTAGGATGAAAAACAAAAAGTGCACGCCGCACATCACCAAGAATCAATGGTTGTGTCTGGCAGTGTAACTGAGAAAGACTTTGGAATGTGAGTGGACGGCATTAGGAGCAGTTTTCCCTCCCACACCTGCAGAAATGCACTGACATTAAACACACATGCACCAAGGGCACATGTGCGAGGCTCAATCTTAGACGGATGTGACCAGTGGTTGGACGAGACCTTTGGATGAGATTCTCCCAGGACTCCAATGTGCTGAGGTTGGGAAATGCTCAGGCATCCTCCAGGCACAGTTGGCTGTGTTGCTAATAAGATTACCGCTGGGCCCGATCTCATTCCATGAAATATTTTCATCATCAGGATGGAGAAAATTATTGTACACCATTCCCAAAACAGAAACATTTTCAGGTACGAGTCCCAAAAGATGTTATGGGTCTTTGCTACCTGTTGTTTGGGATTGTGCAAGAGGGTCCAAAATACCTGGGTAAGAGGTCATTGGTCTGTCTTCTCCAGGAACTTCCCCGGGGCTGTGGTCTCTGCCTCTGTTAAGGCAAAAATATGAGCCAATGTGCATCTGGCCAATTATGCAAGCCTCCGTCACGAGGGGAAATTCCTTCCTCACCCCAGCTGGTGAACAGTTATGCCCTGGAGCCCAGGACGGACATGCCTTGTAACTTTTTAACCTAGTTAGTGTAACTGCCAATATTTTTCCTATTCATATAAATGTCTAATCCTTTCTTGAATCTTGCTAGACTATTTGCCCCAATAATATCCCACAGCTGTGAATTCCACAGGTAGATTATACGCCGTTTTAAAAAGTATTTCCTTTTATTCATTTTAAATTTGTTACCTTTTAACGTCACAAGATGGCCCTTGTTCTTGCATTAAGGGGCATAGGGTACAGGCATTACGAATTCAGCTTTAATCTTTCTAAGCACTCGCCATTGGTAAAACTCTGCCTTCTTCATATTGTTTTCCAACTGGCCTATGTCATCTTGATTCAATGAGATAATTGGTGTAAATGGCCTCGCACTACTTTGGACACATAGTAGGCATTGCAAGAAAGGTCTCTTTGACATTCAATTTCATTTAGTGGACAAATGTTTATTGAGCACCTACTGCGCGTGGGAGTTTTTGTTAAGTCTTGGAGAGACAGCTTCGAGTGAGGCAGGATCCTTGTTCTGAAGGACCTCATTTTCTAGAGAAGACAAGCTGCAATAAAGTAAATAAAGATGAATTACATGACTTTGGGGGTGGTGGTAAGTACTACGGGAAAATTAGACAAGAGTGATTGGCAGAGGATGGCAGGGGCCATTTCAGATTACATGGTCAGGGAGCAGCTGTCTTGAAAGGGGGCAGTTGAGTTGGCCATCAAGGAATTATCTACAGGACATCTCCATGAAGGTGAACCCGTGTTCCTAGACGCTGCCCCGAGTGAGGCAAGACTCACATCCTTCTCCAGTGAGTGAATGAATGAATCAAGGTTGAGGAGGGAAATCATAGTTTTAGAAATCATTCAGTAAGTTACTCATAGACCCAGGAGTAATGTTTCTTGGATCCCTATACCCTGTAACTCCAAAGACTGTTGGAGTAGAGAAAACACGGGAGTGAGTGAGTGTCAAGCCCTTCCCACGTCCCCATCTATTCCTCTAGGGTGAACTTAAGGATGTCACCTGGTATCTCCTTCAAAAGGTCCTCATTCATATAAATGGGAGTAAAATTTCCCTGGGGCGCCTGGGTGGCTCAGTCGGTGAAGCATCTGCCTTCTGCTCAGGTCATGATCCCAGGGTCCTGGGATCGAGCCCTGCATAGGGGCTCTATGCTCTTTGGGGAGCCTGCTTCTCCCTCTCCCTCTGACACTCCCTGCCCCTGCTTGTGCTCTGTCAAACAAAGAAATCAAATCGTAAAAAAAAAAAATTTCCTTGCTTCATGAGGGGTGGAACATTGGAGATAAAATGATGTAGTAGCTAGTTCTTTATAAACTACCAAATGATGTCGAAATGTTGGTCATTTGGGAAGGAACCCGTTGTTCTCAGCCCTGCAGACCTTTCTTTCCTCTTGCCTTACTCCTTCCTGGTTTTCTCTGTTCCCCATTTTTATCCCTGCCTCTGCCTATAAAGCTCACCAATGGCATCCACGGCACTTCACTTCCTGTCCCCGGAGTGGCTTAAATGAAGGTGGTGGCAGAAGGGGGGGTTACCTCTCTGAAATATTGCCTACTTCTTAAGGGCTATAAAAATGAAATCAGGTGGGGAGTGCCTGGGCGGCTCAGTCAGTTAAGCAAGAATCTGACTCCTGATCTCAGCTTGGGTCTTGATCTCAGGGTTGTGAGTTCAAGCCTCGCATCGGGCTCCCGCTGGGCGTGGCACCTACTTTAAGAAAAAAAAAATTATTTAAAGTAAGAATTTAAAAACATGATAATGGAGTCAGGCGGAGCTATTGCTAGTTGAAACAGGGATCCAGAGGTGTATTTCCAATAGCAATCGCTTGTTTTTATTTTGTTTACTGCTTGGTCTTCTGGGATTAGGTTAACCAAACTTCTATACACAAAACGGCTTTTCCTGAATTTCTGAGGGGGTCCTTCCTCCAGAAAATGGAGGCTTTGGTTGAAATGATCTGATTACCTGCTTGGAGCTTCCCCCCTACCTTCCGGCATGATAGGCGTATAGCATTTCCCATGCTTCTGTTATTCTTTCTAATTGCCCCTTAATTTACTTTTTTTTTTTTTTTCCATTTAGGCAGTTTGAAGTAGAAGCATGTGCAGCCCTGCATAATAATGTATTAGAAAGGCATTTCAAGGAATAAATTATTAGCATTGTTTACATGCATGGTTCAAATTTACTGGCAAATTGTTCAGGCCTTGGCTTTACGAGGTAGCTGCCAGCAAGGCTCCTTCTGGGTAAAACCCTGAAACAGGAGAAGTTTCCTTTTGGTTTCCCTCACCCACACGTCCTCTGCCTTCTTCGTCCCCTTTCAACACCTCCCACCGTTCCCGCCCCCACAGAACTCTGTGGACCCTGCAGGCCTTTTACACCTTCATGCGAAGACATTTTGTGGGTTCTCCGCGACCCACCCCCCAGCCGCCCTGCACAGGACCGGCCCCTAATGAAAGTGAGGTGTGTGAAGGAATAAATCTTCAATGGTATAATTTTAGACCCTGTGGCAACTGGGAAGGGCAGCTATTTTGGGCCCTGGGGCTTTCTCCTTGACCTGAGATGATGTTACTTTGCCGGCCGTTGGCGCAGTCTGCCAGCCCGGCACGCGGTCCCTGTAGCAATGTGCCTGCCATTCCTGGGGGGTGCTTCTCCATTTCTCTGCGGAGCCGCTGTGTGCTCCTCCAGAGCTCTGTGCAGGTATGCAAGGCCACGAATCTGGCCACGTGCACCCACCTGGGCTTGTCACCGGTGACATTTTGAGGGGGTGGCTCAGGCTACCCCCTCAGGGGCAGCACAGATGGAAGGTCCTTCCTTCCACAGAGGAGGCGGGGAAGCTTCCTGGTCTGGTTCTTGCCTGTCCCCCCAGCCTCCATGCTTTATCAGCTGCTCAGTGACCATTGTGCGGGTCACCCCCTCTCTGAGCAGGGTGACCAGGTGGTGTCCGGGCCACAGCGTCTGGGCACCCCTCCTGGGAGGCCTCATTTGAAGCGGCTGAGGGGGAGGGCCCTGACCACCCTGCTTGCTATCTTCCCACTCAAGCCCCTGATGCAGCTGGAGCCTGCAGACCGGTGTTCTGGCTGGGGAAGCGAGTCCGGCCTCCTACAGCTGATGGACAGGACAGGCACAAGAAGTCCGAGGGTGGCCAAGACAATAGTGCTTTCCAGAAGGGGCCGAGAGTCTAGCCAATATCATCCCTGGGGAGAATATCTTGTTCGTGGTTTTTACAACCTAAAAAAGTGTGCACAAGACCTAGAGATCATTCAGGAAGGAGGAATAAAGTCAGTAAAGAATGAAAAAATGGGAACAGCTTTTTTTGTTTGTTTGTTTGGTTTTTGTTGTTGTTGTTGTTGTTTTGTTTTTTTAAGGATTTGAGCTTGTTCGTGCCAAAAAGAGAAAACAGAAGCCTTTTATAGGTATGGAGAGAACGTGGCTCTCTCTGCTACAGGTCCCTTGGCCATAAAAAAAGGGGAGAATTCCAGAGTTGGAGAGAGAGAGAAGGAAAACGGGGTGGGGAGGGGACCAGGATACAAGAAGAACCTGATTAAGGAACCGAAGATAGTGCCTGGAGGGTAAGACAAAGGGAGAGAAAAAGATCGAGAGATAATGCTGCCTTTCCTTATCTGCTGTTGAATTGACAAAAAACATTTTTTTTTTTTTTTCGGAAAGGCAGGGAGAAAGAGAGAGCCCACATGCACACGCTCGTGCCTGTGCTAGCTGGGGGGGAGGGGCAAAGGGCAAGGGACAGAAAGAATCTTAAGTAGGCTCCGTGTCCAGTGTGGAGCCCAAGGTGGGGCTCCATCCCATCATGACCTGAGCTAAAACTAAGAGTCAGATGCTTAATCGACTGAGCCACCCGAATGCTCCTTGGTGTTAAATTAAATTTAACAGATATTTTGAGAACCAACTATGTCTGTTCTGGTTCTCTGTTTCTGTAGGACAGATCCCCTTAAAATTTATTTACTTAAAACTGCAACATTTTATTATTATCTGTCATGGTGCTGAATGCTGACTGGGCTCAGCAGGTGGGTCTCATTTCATGAGGATGAGGTCTGCAGGCGGCCCAGGTCACCTCTAAGGCTTTCCCACTGACACGTGGAGACTCACACTGGCTCTTGCTGGAACCTTAGCTGGGGCCACCAGCCGAAATGCCTGGTCACTGTTCACAGCAGCTCATCCCTGTGCTCCTTTCCCAGCCTCTCAGGGTTCCACAGGTGAGTATCCAAAGAGAACAAGGTAGAGGCTGAGCCCTCCTTTCCGGTCTGGCCCACGCACATACACAATGGGTCCACCAGTCAGTCCATTCAGCTCAGATTCAAGGAGAAGGCAAATAGACCCTTCCTGTGCATTTGAGGAATGTTCCAGAACTTGTGGCTGTGCCTTCAAACTGCTAAAATGTCCAATCATGATGTCACCTGTTCTCAACCTTCAGACCTCCAGGAACTTCTCATCTAGTTGGAGCTATGCTCCAGTTAAGTAATCAGTGGAAAGGAATGAAGTATCCATTCACCAGAACGGGAGGTGATAGCAGAAAATGTGCCAAATGGGGAGCAAGATGATCTCGTGTGGGGAGAGGCCATAGGCAGAGGGCAGGTAGGAAGGCCTGTGGCATCTTCTCTTTTGGAGAGCTTTAGAGCAGGTCAGATAGCAGAGGCTAACACTCCCTGACTCTGGAGTGGGTGTTCTGGCCAACTTTATTCAAGCCCCAACATTTGTTCTTAATAACTTTGTATCCTGTTACCTGTTTTCTCTTCCCCTGCCTCATGTTTATTCCACAAACCATCCTTCCTTTCAACAACATTCTTCTTCTGTGGTCCTCAAAATCTTTCCATCCCTCTCTCTCCCTTGGTCACCACTATGCTTTCCGTGCATGAAAAAGGTTTACCTCCCATCCCCCTTCCTTACTTTTTGCTTCTCTGTGGCCATTTCTCAGATGTGACTTCTCCCTGCCTTTTCCAGTCCCCCTCCTCATTTGACTGCTTGAAATATGTATCTTCATGTTGGGCTCCCTTTTTGTGGCCATTGTCTCTTGCCTTCTAAAACCGTGTCTTATAGTCTGTGTAGCTCATGCCTTTCTTCTCTGCTCTGACTTGTCTTAATCTAGGTGCCATTTGTCCCGCAGTGTCCCAGGGCAATGGGCCCTGGTTTGTCCAACATCCAGCATCTCCATTGGCTACAGCTTTGATGGTATACTATCTTCATGGTGAGGCCTTGTCCATAGCCGCAAACTTTCAGGTGGGCTTTGCTGCTCAGCTGCTGACCTTTCTCTGGTAAGAGTTTCCTATGTCCCATCATCACAAAAGAGATGTTTTTTTGCATCTCAGTCTCTGTTCTCCAGATATTACTAACTGTAGACATTCACTTAAAAAAAATAGATTTATTGGGGCACCTGGATGGCTCAGTCGTTAAGCGTCTGCCTTCGGCTCAGGTCATGATCCCAGGATTCTGGGATCGAGCCCCACATCGGGCTCCCGGCTTGGTGGGAAGCCTGCTTCTCCCTCTCTCACTCCCCCTGCTTGTGTTCCCTCTCTCGCTGTGTCTCTCTGTCAAATAAATAAATACAATATTTAAAAAAAAATAGATTTATTTATCTTAGAGAATAAGAGAGAGAGAGCATGAGCAGGAGGGGCAGAGGGAGAGGGGGAGAGACTCTGAGTGCACGGAGCCCAAAACAGGGTTTGATCCCAGGACCCTGAGATCGTAACCTGAGCTGAAACCAAGAGTCAGATGCTCAACCACCTGAGTCTCCCCGCCCCGTGCCCCTAGACCTTCACTTTTAAGTCCCCATGTAGGTTTAAGTTCTTCTCTCCTCTTAGTATAAAAATGATATTTATCCATCGTAGAGAATTTAGAACACACAAAAGAAGCAAAAACAAGAAAACCAATATTGTGGGTATAAACATTGTTAAGACCTTTGCGTGGGCTACTTTTTTCCCTCCATATTTTGTTCAGAAAAAAAAAACCAAAATTGCTACTTAGATGGGTAGTGCTTTCCTCCGAGTTGTTTGCTATTTTATAGAAACAACTGTGGCAAAACCAGAGCCTCTGACCCCAGCTAACTGGACAAGTCTGGGCCATCAGGCCCTCACTAGGCCGGTACCTGCCCTTTCCTTAATGTAAATCAGATGATATTGGGATCTGGACCTATGATAGCACATCAAGGTGGAGTTAGAACTTTCACTTTGAAGCCTAAAACTTTATTGGAGATGGTGGTTTGCAAGAGACAAGTAGAGAAGACAGGAGTCTAGAGGCATTCCTTGGATCCTGGCATGAATTCCTGTGGTGAATTTCGTGCTCTAACCTCTTATTCATATCTTAAATTCTCCCTTAGTGGTGGAGCTGTGTCTGTGGGATTCTGACATTTCCCCCTAACAATATGGGAGCAAGGGGATACTTTTTTTGCAACCTGCTTTTCTTCATTTAATAGTGATTCATATGTTTTTTTCTGTGTCATTGGATATTCTTCGAGATTATGATTTTGGGGCCTACACAGTGACAACAGTGGACGTTTGAATATTTATGGAGAAAGTGAAACATGCTGCTTAAACTCTGGCATTAGATAGTACTGAGTCCAAATGCCTGACACGTAGTTTGCTATGTGACTTGGGCAAAGTATTTAAACACTCTGTCCCAGACTCCCCATCTGTTAAATGGGTATAAGGATGTGGTCCAGTGATGTAATGAAATTGAATGTTCCCAGGACACAATCTTGCCACAAAAGTAAGGGCTCGATAGATTTTGCCTATGATTATTAGTTACCGTAATCCTAAATCCTCTGTAATTGCTCATGAAACACCATACTTTTCAGTATTACAGACAAAGCTCTGACAAATATTCCCAAACATTTACATGTTATTTTCTTGAGATAAGTGCCTACAAGTTGCATCATTGGGTCACAGATTATAAACATTTAAAGAGTTCAAAACTGTCACTGCTTTCACTGAATTTTCTAAGTTGTCCACAGCCCAGACTTTCCCATTTTTTTTTTTCATGTCCACAGTTTCAGAGACAACGTGTCCCTCTCTGTGTCCAGGATTTGCTGAATGCTCACCTTCCAACAAAATTCACACAGTGTTATGTCTGACAATTTTTAAAATGTTTTTACATCTGATATTCAAATTGGGGCTTTTTCAGGTAGATTTCACTCATTCATGTACTTACTCACATACTAGGTGGAGATCAAGTTTATATACAGAAATAGGTTTATAGGATAGGTTTATATTGTCAGAGCTGGGTTTTTCGTTGCTAACCCTGGAGAGGTCTTTGGAGCTTTGAGGAAGAGTTCTAGACAGTTCTAAGGAAGTCACCTATTGACCAGGCTGAATGATATCTAGAAAATCTTTCCTCTCTAGAAACAGGACTATTTGAAACAGGAACACTTTGACCCTTTGACCTAATAGGAGCGATCTCCCACCTGCAGATCTCATGTACCCTGGCTTCTAGGCTCAGGAAATATCAATATGAAATTCACTGAGATGCTTCTTTGAGCTACCCATTCTACTGTGCACCAGAAAGATGAAGAAAACCCAAACCCAGCATGCTCCTTGCCTCAGGGAGCATTGTCTGTTGGACAAGGGGATATACAAACAATTATAGGTCATAGTTAAATTCGCCAGAATGGAGAAGCGTATCTGGAAGGAAATCCCTGAGTCACAGTCTGCACAGTTAGCCTGATTGTCTCCAGACGGTTTTGGTGGGTCCAAGGTTACAGCATTTAGAAACATTTTTAGTTGCCAACAAGGAATAACTAGAGATTTCAGGTAAAAATGTAGATTTCTGTCTCACCTTGAAAAAAAATGGAAGTTTTGGCAATACGGAGCCCTCATGTTATCATGGCAACAGTGAGGCATGGCTGACCCATTAGCTGTGGTACCGGTTCTCTCTTTCTTTCTTTCTTTTTTTTTTGCACAGTCCCCACCACTCCCTGCTGTACTACCCTTTGCTGCTTTACTTATGTGTGCTATCTGTATGAGCCATGAGCTTCTGACCGTAGGTCTAGCTAAGGGGGCATTTATTCTTTCATGGGCTCTCAGAGAAGACACAGAGAGGTCTGCTAGAGCAGAGGACTGCGGGGTAAGCAAAAATATGCTAGGTAGGTAGGTGGAGGGAGGACCATCCATGGCGGGCAGATGTATGGGGGCTGGAACACGGAGCCCTACCTGAGTGATGACAAACAGACAAGATTGGAGAAGAGTTGGGCATCTGACAGAAGGGACTGGGAGAAAGAGTTGGAGAGGCATGTGAGCATCAGCTCTTAAGCAGCCTGGCACACCAAAATAAGGAATTGAGATTTTTGTTGTTGTTGTTGTTGTTGTTGTAAAAACCAGTTCTGATGCTTGATAGAAGAAGAGCTAAAAAAGTTTGTATTATCTGTGCTCTGACCTCATGGCGGTACCTGGCGGAGCACGTTGTGCGCAGAATCTCATTCAATCCTGACATCAAGCCCAGAGGACATGTGCTTTTATGACCCTAGCCTTGCAGATGGGAAAAGGCAGATAGAAGGAGGTTGGTTAAGTGACTTTCCAAAGGTCACAACCAGTAAGTGGCAGAGTGGGAAGTGGACCCCAGGCTCAACTACAGAGCTTGCCACTTGATCGCCAGATGACATCCAAGCTTCAGGATGGCTACCCTAACGGCCAAGGCAGAGATGTTCTGGGAGGGGGTCAGGAGAGGCCGACAGACAGAGCAGGGTGGCGGGGTGGGGCTGCGTTGGTGCAGGACAGGGGAGAAGGTGTGTGTGGGTTCCACAGAGGATAACCCTTCTTCGTGGAATGTCCCGCCACAGGAATTTCCTCTTGCTCCTTCGAATTCTCAGGGCGCTTCGTGTCCCTTGCCCAGGGCTTGTTTTTGCCATGCTCCTGTAACAGCTGTGCACATCTTATGGCCTCGTGTCTAGTTCAAGTTTGTAAGGGGCAGGAAGAATCATGCTTTATTGGCCTTAATTTCATTTTTGCATTGCTGAGCACAGTGCTTTTGCAAACAAATGAATTCCCCCAAATTATCTTTTTCAGATCGTTTCTCCTCCTGTATGCATTTGCGAAGCCCATGGCAGGTTAGACAGCTCTTCTTTTCAAATACAAGAATAATTTCTTTACACGATCTACTTTAAACCATTTGAAAATATGAGGGAGAGAAGACAAGGAAGCTGTTTAAAAGCAGAGAAACCCTTTAAGAGTCAATGTCACATTTATTGTTATAAAATATTTTTCTCTCTGTTAGACATCTGGTTCCCATTATGTTCAGTATTGGGTACTTGAGTTCACCAGGCATTTTGCATACCAAGCAGCGTGTATGCGAAATCCCCCCGACATCCGGCCGTTCATGTTTGCACCATGCAAGTCCTACTTTACATTTGCAGACAACCTTCCTATCACCAACTTAATTCTTCCCAACATGCTTTCGAGGTTATTTGGTTCATCCTTAGCTTGAGGACCAAATTGCCTACGTCTGAGAAAGGAAGGACTTCATCCTGGAGTCTTTGCTTTATGTCCCTGTATGGTCCAACTATCTATAAGTGCACCCCAAAGTCAATGAAACATCTAAAGCTTAAGTCTATATTTCCCAGTAACATTGACCCAGAAATGAGAAACACAATATGGAATGTTTGCTAATGAGTCATGAATTTCATTATAATTGTTTCCACATTCCGGATAGCGCCCTTAAACCATCTAATCTTGACATATCCTGCAACAATCCCATGTGTTGTAAATGATTTTGTTTTATTCCTTAGGTTACTGTTAAGGGCTTATTTTATGCTTCATTTCATTTTCTTAAAGAAAGCCACACACGTGTGTGCGCACATTCACTCTTGCGCATGCGCGCGCGCGCACCCGCCGGACACAGAGGCATTTGCTTCGATCTGTATTTTTTTTTTTTTTTAATAAGATAATTATGAAACCAAAAGGAACCCTTATCCTTTGGTTTGGAAATAAAAATAAACACATTTAGGGAGAGAGTTGCAAAACGGTGTATTGTGGAATTCCAGGTTGGGTCTCTGAGAAGGCGAGAATCGAGCAGTGCCTCGGCCAGCAGGCCAGCGGTGCCCTCCCTCTCTGCGCGGAAGAGGCTATGAATGGACGGACACGGCTAGCATTCAGTACAGTAGTAATGGAAAATTAAATACGACTTTTAAAAAGTGCTCACATTATAAAGTGATCTATTAGCATTATATGACTTTGGCACTTAAAGTGACTGATTCTAATTGTACGATTTGGCCTATGGCAAGCATTAAAGAGCTACAGAATCCTGTGTCTTTTTTTTTTTTTTAATTTTTTTTGGGATTTTTTAAAGTGGATTCCCCCCCCCCCCCCCAACTTTGGAATAAAGCTTTGTTCCTGCCACAGAAATGGTTGTACAGAAGAAATCTCGTAGTCCTGATAGAGCCCGAGGTAATTATAGTTTTTTTTCTTTGATTTATGAATCGATAAGGCAAACATTAAGGGCATTTTTGCATTTTTTGGCCTCCTTTTTTATTAAATGAAACTGTCTTTACAGCTTGGGGATGTTATCCTGAAAAAGTAAAGATGGATGGCCTTCCTTGATGAGCTTTTCTAGCAATCAGACAGGCATTATTTCCCTGCACCTGGTGATCGTACTCTATCCTGCCCAATCTCTTCCGCACGAGCCTGTGGGTCGCTAAGATGATGTTGCATGCCATACCTTGAGCTGAACTCAGTTTAAGCAAGTTAGCACAAAACGAGGGCGACCTCTGAGCAGGTGTGCTTCTTACGTACACTTACTAAAGGGTATGCAGTTTCCAGAAAAAGAGGGATAAATATGGGGGAATATCACTCATCTTTGAATTAGATTTTATGTTTATGATATGTACAGGCTTATTCATAATTCTCACGGTATGGACTGCAGGAAACTTATTAACTGCATGGTATTGGAAATAGCAGCTTTTTATGCTGACGGAGTCCTTTTTGAACTTACATGTTTAAGCCAAACTGAAGCTTTACCTTGATCTACAGGCCTATGAATTATTTGTTGGTAGTTTTCAGATTCCTGATTGTTGAAAAATTGCCTACTGTGCTTCAGAGAGTTTTGATGTAATGACCCACGTTGTTATCCATATAACCAACAGTGGGCTCTTGAACACATAATTTAAAAACTCCAGTAACACTGTTAGAGGGCAAACGCCAGCCTTATTTATTTGAAACATCTCTTCCTGAAATTGGACATTTTTTTTTTTTTTAAGATAATGCTAAAGTAGAAGTTTAAAGGCACTCTGGCTTCTTGTGCGTTTCCCACTAACACTGCCCTGTAGCTTGTAATAGCTCTTTTTCTTCCACAACCTGGAATCTGCCGAAGAGAGCAGAAATACTTGTTATTGACCTGAATTAGGATAAAAGGAAAAGGGAAGATAAGATCGTAGCCGTCGGCACTTTGTTTATGAAAACATCATTTTGAGGATGTGCTTGAATCAGGCAAAAGTAATTCACCACCCTCCTCTTCCAGCATATTTGAGATGCCAGCCTGATCAGACCTCGAGAACAATGCCCAGAATTAGGGCATTACCTTCCCTGTATGCTAGTGTTGTGCATATGCTAACATATCCAGTATGTTAGCAATATCTAATCGTGATATTTTCTCTTTGTTATTTTAGAAATACATATGAGAATAAAGAAAATAAAAAATAAAAATGTAAATGTGCATAAATTTGATTTTAAAAAAGTAATCATATTTTATTTGAAAAGTTTTAGGACTCAAAAGAAGTTATAAAAATAATTCAGAAAGATCGCCTTTTCCCTTTCCCCAGTTTCCTCAAAGATAACAGTTCATATAAAGCACAGTACCTTGTCAACATTAGGAAAAGGATTCAATAGTGTTATCCTAGTTATAGACCTTATTTGGACTTCAGCAGGTTTTTTTTTTTTTTAAGATTTTATTTATTTAAGACACAGAGAAAAAGAGACTGAGAGTTAACATGAGCAGGGGGGAGGGATAGAAGCAGGCTCCCCACTGAGCAGGGAGCCCGCGTGGGGCTCCATCTCAGGACTCTGGGATCATGACCTGAGCCGAAAGCAGCTGCTTAACTGACTGAGCCACCCAGGCGCCTCTGGAGAGATAGAATCTTTTAATTAATTAATTAATTAATTAATTATTTCAGTGTTCCAAGATTCATTGTGTACGCACCACTCCCAGTGCTCCATGCAATACGTGCCCTCCCTAATACCCACCACCAGCCTCACCCAACCCCCACCCCCCTCCCCTCCAAAACCCTCAGTTTGTTTCTCAGTGTTCACTGGCTCTCATGGTTTGTGGGGAAAGAGAATCTTACGCAGATCTCACCCTGAGCTTGAAACCAGACACAGGGCTGGATTTCACGACCCTGAGATCATAACCTGGGCTGAAACCAAGACGCTTAACTGACTGAGCCACCCAGGCGCCTCGGTATCCTGCCCTAATTCTGGGTATTGTTCTCTAGGTCTGATCAGGCTGGCATCTCAAATATGCTGGAAGAGGAGGGAGCCTCCCACAGGGCAGGGGCTCAAAGTGGGTAGGTCCTGGCCAGGTCAAAGGGTGCAGGAAAGGGACTCAGGGACATGTCCTGTAGCCACAGTCGGCATTTTAAGATGTTGAGAGTGACAACTTTCAGGATCTTTGGACGAGCTCCTTTCATTCAGAGCCTAGATACGGTCTTCTAGCTCTGGTGTTGCATTTGAGCAATGGCTTGCTATCACAAGGGCAGTCACTGTTTCTTAGAACAGACTCAAAAGGTCTCTGACATCATACCCGTTATGTCAGATCTTCCCTACTCAACACTGGCAGGCCTGGTGCTGGGCTCACATAGCACGTGGGTAGGAGAGAGGTCTGTTTTCTAACAGTAAAGGGGAAGTGGTTCCTTAAAGCATGGTTGGTAGCCAGCGCTAGAGAAATAAAACCATTGTATGCCTTAAAATTTGAGGTTCCTCATTCAGAATGTAAAAACACTATCATCCTCTAGCCTCCTAAGGATATGATTACCAGCGTTTCCTGCTTGGAAGACCCTCAGCTGTTTTCCACTGGGCTTCAGGTGGTATCCAGAATTCCTACTGTGGTCTGTGGCCTACAGGGTCCTGTATGGTCTGGCCCAGCCTACCCATGTCCTCAGCCTTGTCACAATCCACTTTATTTCTAGTTGCCAGGGATCCAGTCTTGCTGGACCATTAAATAGCCCTTTAATTTGCTAAGCTGTGTTCTACCCTGGGCCTTTGCACATTCCACTTCCACAAATGCTCTCCTCCCTGCCCCCCCCCACACCCTTTCTCTATACTTTCATCTATAAACTCATTCTCTGGATTTCTATTAAGACTTTATATACTTGTCTCTATGAAGTTCCCACCAAGAGTCCCATTTTATCCATAGTTTTGCATGCATTATATATATATAATCTTATATTCAGTGGTAGGACTATATATCTGTGTCTCCCCTATTATACTGTGAGTTCCATGACGGCAAGGATGATATCTGTTTCTGTGATCATCTCCTCAAGTTTCAATAAGAATTTGTTGAGTGATTTATTGAACAGATGAGTAGATGAATGAATGAAATAATGACACATCCCCTCATTTTTCCCATAAGTTTAAGTAATGTCACATTTGGGATTTGGACTTATTTATACTTACTTATAAACTCTTCATTTTAGGGTCATTTGTTTGGGGCTCATTTCCGGGGCCTTTCTCATGTTCAGGTAGGAACAGCTCTTCATAGGAAATCATGGTTGTTGTGCGTTGGTCATTGATTTTGCCTATTCCGGTGGTTTCTTTCTGCTTTGCATGTTTTATCTGATGTAATTGCCACTTCAAGGCCACTCCAGCAAAGTGGTGGCCAATCCTCATCAACATAGTGGCCATTCATTGGCAAAGAGTAGCCCAGAGCTGCTTTGCTAAATTCAGGGCTCTGAGCATGGCATTTGGTATGCCTATGATCTTGACAGTGGGAACATGTTGGGAAACAGGTCCAGCACACCCTTGGAAGAGATTGTAGCTGGATTCTAGATCCAAATCCTGTCTTCATTGGCATCAGGATGGGAGAGGCGATTAGGATGAAGGAGGCTCATTTCTGAATATCATATCAAAGAGGCATTTGAAACAGAGCTAGAGGTAGAAGTCAGGGACCATTCTCCATGGAGGAGTGATCTTTGAGCTTATTCCAGATTGATGGTCAGGGATATATTAGTTCTATGGGAGTATGTGACATGAGGTAAGGTCAAGACAGAGGGTGTGGTGTGTCTAAAGGACTTGGAAAGAAGTCTGATGAGATGATTCAACCAGATCTCTGGAAAATTTGGATACAAACCCATGTCTCTTGGAAAGAGTGCCCTTCCCCCTGTCCCTCAAATTTGAATTACCTAGGTAATTGGTTCAGTTTTGTGGTTGGTATCTACCTAGTCTAAGCATATGTTAGCAATCAAAAGTAGATTATTTATTTTATATTTAGATAGGTAGGTAACAGTGTGGTGCAGAATTCTTTCCCTTTTCTCCCTTCCTTTTTATCAAGGTGTGTGTGTGTGTGTGTGTGTGTGTGTGTGTGTGTGTGTGTCTTTACATTCATTTGTCAATCTTGCCCAGATACAGTTAAAGTTCACAGACTTGTTTGTTGTACGAGCTTTGAGATTCAGGAGGGCTACTGCCTATGGTGGTTGTGTAGCTAGTATGAAGACAGCATGACCTGCCAAGAGGGATTCAGATTTTGGAGTTAAATGCCTAGAGACAAGGTTCAACTTCATGTGTGCCGACTTGTGACTTGGGGCAAGTCCCTTAACGTTTCTGAGCCTCTGTTGCCTTTCTTCCATCTTTGGGCTGACAATAAAATTATTTGCCTCATTTGTCCCATAGAAGTATGTATGTGATGTGATTTATACGAAAGAACTTCAAAACTTATCAGGCACTTTGTAAATATCAGGCATTGTAGTTATACAGTTAATGTACTCTTAAAAAATGCGACTGGTTTCTACGAGCAAATGCTGTTAAGTGTGGATGAGACCTTCTCAGGCTCAATGTCACTTGAAAGTTTACAATAACATATTTCAAATATGGCAGCAATGTAGCAGCTAGACATTCAAACATTTCTAGAAGCAATGAAAATTTAGAATTATTATACTGCAGGTTTATCATTTACAGAGCAGTTCAGTATATAAATATTGAAAAAGAGAAAGTCAGTCCCCAAATAAAGACTGGCCAAACCTTTGATATTTAGCAAGAAAGGTATCAAAGTGAATTTTCCTCGGATATTTCTGGGTAGCTCATTTTGTCGTACGCTTGGAAATTATATAACCTTAGAATCACTTTTCAGACTACAGTAATAAACTTTCTCAAAAAGTTTTGTTTAGCCAGGAAGTGGCTAGAGTAACTGGGAGGAAAGGCAAACACGTTTTATATGTAACAAAAAACTATCTCACACATCAGTATTAAAATATAACAAATCTAAAAATGCACGTCTAGTTCAATACTAAAAAAATGAATGAGATCTTTTTGCTATAAATATGATTTTCTAGAAACTCAAGTGCAGTTCGTATTAAAAAGGACAGAGGTGAATTTATTCAGCAACATAAGCCCAGAAAATGTTTGGTAGGTAGTAACAACTGTGTTATTATTATTTTTTAAAAATTTATTTATTTAACAGACAGAAAGCACAAGTAGGCAGAGAAGCAGGCAGAGAGAGAGAGAGAGAGGAGGAAGCAGGCTCCCTGCTGAGTAGAGAGCCTGATGTGAGGCTCAATCCCAGGACCCTGGGATCGTGACCTGAACTGAAGGCAGAGGCTTAACCCACTGAGCCACCCAGGCGCCCCAACAACTGGGTTATTGATGAATGGCTGGGAATTGGAACCTAGAACTGGAACAGTAATTAACATCTTTTTTTTTTTTTTAAAGACTTTATTTATTAGAGAGAGAGAGAGAGTGCAAAGGCAGGAAGAAGGGCAGAGAGATGGAGTAGCAGACTCCCCACTGAGCAGGAAGCCTGATGGGGGCTGGATCCTAGGACCCCAGGATCATGACCCGAGCCAAAGACAGCGACTTAACCAATTGAACTACCCAGGTGCCCATGGATTGGTAATTGACATCTTAATAAGAAACCCACTATCAACTATTTTATTTTATTTTATCTTTTCACCATAAACCATTTTACATCAAGATAGTTTTGTTTTGTTTGTCCTTCTTTCCTATTTATCTCTTGCCTAGTTTCTCTCTCACTTTCCCCCCTTCCTTTCCTCTTGAGGCCCTCATGAATGAAAAGAAAACAAATATTAAAATACTGTATAGGAACAACACAAATGACGTTTGAAATGGGCCAGCCACAAGCGATTGTGTTCATTGGCTTGTTGCTCCAAACCTCTGTCAGCTGGTGCATGTAGGAAGCTAAAGAATGTTTTCTTGTCAACTTAGGAGATCAAAGTTTTGGATCTTGAAAAGACAAGACGTTTGGAGTGGGGGAGGGCACAGTGCACTTCAAAGTGGAGAATGTTCTGTAGGACCAGCTTCAACCACCCAAGAGTAGAAATGGCGTTGGGATCCCGCAACTCATTAGCGGGGACGAAGAACACATTACAGTCAATTGGAGTCTCGCTGGGTGCCCAGTCACCTCCCAACCTTTTGCTAAAGGACCCTGGGGTCTTCACTGAGCCTGAGGCAGCTGCCATTTGAACTTTCCCACCTCAACCACCCCAGAGGGGTCCAGCAGCTAGATGGCTCTTGACTACCAGAATCTCGCTCTTCCCATTACTTGAGAAATTCCATGTTTTCTGCTTTAGTAGGAAGTCTTTTGCGTGGCAGTGAGCCCACAGTTAGGGGTTGCTTTAGCTCAAGCCTCAAAATGCACACGCTGCATCTTTAAGAACGAGTTTCCTTGTGAATCAGTAAACATACCAGACAAAGCCGCTATGACTTATGCATTCCTGCATACCCAGCAAGGTGAAAATAATAGAATAAACATCATATACTTCATTATGATATCGGTTTACACTTCCAGGGTACACAAAAAGAGGCCATTTCATCAAGCTAATTGCCTGAAAGTAAAAGAGAGAGAACTTTAGCTATTAGTCTATTATGGGGCTTTTTTCTTAATCACAAATAGGGGCCCTGTGTCCCTGGGGGGATGTGTATTCTAATTTACAACTGAACTACAGATCAGAGCAATCAATCTTGGGCAACACTTTTACAGTGTAATTGCTGCAACGATAACAAATTAAAAAAAAAAAAAGAAGAAGAAGAAAGAGAAGGAGAAGAAGAAGAAGAAGAAGGCCTAGCTGAGTTTCAGCTTGAGGTGGAGGTATTTCCAGACACTAGTTCAGGGTGGGAGGGAGAGAAGACCCGCCACAGACATGAATATGCAATGAGGGCTCATTAGCTGCCTCGTGTTGCCATGACGAATGGCATTATCCCCGGTCTGGTGCTGCCTAAACATGAATTTTATAACGACCCATTTATCATGACTTGTCATGAGCTTCGGTACTGTACTTTTTTCCAGCTCACACACCTTTCCCTATTATGACGGGAAAAATCTTTCCCTTTTCTATTATTGTTTCCTTTTGTATCGATTTCTGGCCCTTTAAGGCAAGTGTTCTAATATAGCAACACGCTAATGAGTGATTTGTGACTTCAAAAAGTTGAAGAGCGAGAATGCAATTAGTCATTCCATTTTCCCTGTGGTCATAGAAGTGAGGAAAAAGTTAGAGTCCACTTTTAAGAAATGTCTTATTGTGTGAGCTTTTGTTTGGCTGTAGCATTCTGACACTGCAGAGATTTTTTAAAATTTAAAATGAACTGCGTTGTCTTCTGTGCATTACTTTTATTCCTTTCTTTTTTTTTTTTTTTTGGTCCTTTAAGAACCGTTCAGTATCTTCAAAGTAGAGGTCAAGAGTTTCAGAGGTACTTTCCAAAAGTCTTGGAGCTATGATGAAAAAGTTTGAGACTAAAATGCTTGCAAGATCTTTGGTGCTTTGTGTTGTACAGGTGCATACGTCAGTTTCTCACTCAGATACCTGGTCAGATTGTGGGGAGGAAGGTTGGCTTGGTCTTTGATGATAACTTCTCAGAGCATACATCTTATCAATAGTAAAACAAAACAAAACAAAACAAAATGAAAGCAATCTCCCTTGATAGAAACCATGAGTTCTGTTTGAGTATTAAGGAGCCACCAAGTTGGTATAATGCGAGGACTGGACTCCCTGCCATTGGGCAAGAGTGTGAGTGAGCGCATCGAAGTTAAGACCAGCAGTTGACTGAGAATATGGTTCTAGATTGACAGAAGTGGCCTTGTTGTATTACAGACCCAACCAGTGGGATCTATGAATAGTCCATTTAGTTAACATAGAGTAGTACTAACATGATTTCTCAGTTGGACTAGGCAAGGTGAAGGAAGGGCACAGGAACATGGGGGAGGGGAATCTGATATTGTTTTGCACACCCAGGGGTTATGGTCATACTAATTTGTAAAGAGAAAATAGCTGACCAGATCTTTTTTTTTTTTAAAGATTATATTTATTTATTTGAGACAGAGAGGGAGACAGAGGTGGGGAGGGGCAGAGGGAGAGGGGGAAGCAGACTCCCTGATGAGCTGGGAGCCCGATGTGAGAATTGATCCCAAGACCCCGAGATCATGACCTGAGCTTAAGGCAGATGCTTAACCAACTGAGCTACCCAGGTGCTGCTGGCCAGATCTTTTTGAGTGTGGCTATCTCTCCTATGCCCCTGAATTCTGTATTAACAGGAACAATACTTCCACGTGATAGCATTTAAACAATAATACGTAAAATTAATGATAAAATATGTTACATATTAATGATAATTTTGTACTTGCTAGGCATTCGGCAATTCCAGAGTTCTTTCATCAGATCCTAAAGTTAATTGGGGGCAGGGTTATTATTTCCATTTTAAAGAAGTAAAAATTGAGGCTCAGAACTTAAGTGACTGGCTCAAGTTCACACAGACCCTGAAGGTGCTGGGGCTCCATATCAAGCCTTTACATTTCTAGGTTGGGGTTTCTCTATACCCAAAGTCACCAGAACAGGCAATTGTTCCTAAAACGTTGTTTTTTTTTGGGGGATTTAGCAGTAAGTGAGTAAGTTGGGAAAAGAGCCCCATTGAAAAGATGGCCATCATTTACATTCGAGAGCCTGTTATTCTCCTAAACTACTTACTAGAAATTGAAATTAGCACGTGCATGTCAATTAAAATTAAGTTGCCATTCCAACCATTTAAGTTGAATTATCTTTCATCATTTGAAAATGCAGATAGGAAGTGTTTTCAACATAAAGACTTGGGCACCATTCTGGCTGGTATTCTTGTGTTTTGAGTCTGCTGGGCATTCTGTATATACATACACATACATTTTTTTCTGAGGAATATATCTTTTGTGTTTTCCCCTATGAATGATGAAACAGGATTGTTAGAGATAATTTGGTGATGGAGGGATTAAAATATTGGCAAATGATATTAAAGAACATTGTGATTACGACTGAGCAGATTAAGACTGTGTCTATATGACACCAAACATCTGGATGAAAATGGAAAAAAAAATTTAAATCCTTGATTGTTTTCTTGACTTGACACTATACATCTGGATCTTTAAAAACATCTGGGTTTTTGACTCTTATTTCCCAGGTTTTCTCTGGGTGTTTGGCCTCATATACAGAGAGATAAAGAAAAAACATTTTAATACTGTTATTACTGAATTAGATAAAATTATTGCATTTAATTAATCTGCAAATATTAACTAATTATTCTATTTAACATAGCATTTAATGAATAAAATTTTCCACCAGGCAAATAAATACAGAAAGAAAGAGGTAATTAGGTGATTTAAGAATAAAACTTGGCTTAAGGCATTATTTCAATCTTGGTCATAGTGTACCAACAGCAATTTCCTTGGGCAAAAATCTTTTTCAGTCTTCAGACAACAATTTTCTCTCTGAGAGAGTTGTTTCTCCATGTGTGATGAGGATCTGTTAATTCATAATGTGTTTTGACAATAGTAAAATTTCATAAACACTTAATAACATATGAGATACATCTAGTAACAGACATTTTCTTTGCCAAGTGAATTATCCAGGCTGATAAAATCAGTGTAAACCCACTCTCCAACCAGCCTCCTGACATGCCCGAGGCTGAACCCCGAAGAAGAATCAAATGAAAACAGGACTTCAAAGACTTTGCTGCAGTGAAAAGCACCTTATGTGACTGACGTTTTTGTGATCTCATCTAAAAAAAGTTATCATAATTATTGAACATTTCCTCTGTAGCTTATTCTCAATCCAATCAGTTATAATGAAAATAGTCTGCTTGCTTTTTAAATTCTCAAGTTTTTGGAATGATTAGTGCTTCCTTGAGATATCCCATTAATTGGACACACAACCCAGATAAAAAGGCTGAAACCCGAGAGTATATAAAAAAACATAAGGTTGTTGCAATTTAAGTGCCTTCAAAAGATCTAATTTGATTTTTAAAAGCAGTTCTGCAGATGTGAAAATTAAAAGCACGCAGAAACAAGATGTGGTTTAATGAATGTGTAGGTAAGAAACATTTAGAGGTTTCAATAGCCTTATTTGGGTTTTTTTCTTTTTCTTTTTTTCTTTTATTTTTTATTTAGCTGTTAGGTTGGAAAGCTCGAGCCTACCACACAATGGAAATTGCTGAATTTTATGGGTTGCTATTTCTTTATTGGACTGCCCGTTTTTTCTTGCACAGTGTATTTCTGAAACAACTTGGTATTTCTGTGTGCAGGATCTCAATCCTAGCACCCGTCAATCAGATTTCAAATTATAGTAGAGGGAAAGGGTCTCTCCCTTTGGTTTGTTTCAGCTGTTTCATCCATGAGCTTGTCCCCCTCCTACCATGAGCAAAGTGTACACTTATTCCCATTAAAGGAAGGAAGGAAGGAAGGCAGTAAAGATGGAAGGAAGGAGGGAAAGAAAGGAAAGGAAAGGAAAGGAAAGGAAAGGAAAGGAAAATCCTTCTACTGGCTCTAATGACATCTTCAGTCATTAATGAGTTAATAAAAATCTCAGAGTCATCTGGGGCTAGATAAGGAGGAAGAAAGAGAAGTATTGTACTATAATGACAGGCTCCCTGGCTGCCCTCGGAGATGTCATGGGTCAGTCATGTTAAGAATGTGTGCGTCCAATCATCTGCTGATTTTTATCAGCAAGCCTTCCAGCAGGAACTGACAAGGGCCAGTTTGGAAGTCACAATGAATAAACAATGACTTTTTGGATTGTTGGGGGTTGTGTAATAGAGTGAGGGGTTTATAGGTACTAAAACATGATGACATTAGCAATCAATATACCAATTACTGGACAAGTTATTGGATGAGGCATTCCCAGGTCTTCAGCCGTCTTGCACTTTGAAGAGGGAGACTCCCTAGCTCAGAGGCAGCCGGGGGGACCAAGACCCAAGGCCCCGATCTAAGAGGCGAGCCTTGCTTCTCTGGCTGAAGTAGTCCAGACCTGCATGTTTTGAATTGCTTGGGGAGTTTATTAAAAATCCAGATTCTTCTTGTGTCTCCTCCCTAAAACTTTCCATCTTGGGGGCTATGGCTTGGATTTATTATGACCTGTTGGATCGGGCACGTTGGGGAGCTGCTGCACAGCTGTAGCTCTCAAAGTGGGGTCCCCGAAAAGTAGCATCAGCATAACCTGGGAGCCTAGTAGAAATGCAGATTCTTGGGGTGCCTGGGTGGCTCTGTTGGTTAAGTATCTGCCTTTGGCTCTGGCTCAGGTCCTAATGGAGCCTGCTCAGTGGGGAGTCTGCTTCTCCCTCTCCCTCATCCCCTCCCTGCCTCAAATGAATAAATAAAATCTTAAAAAAAAAAAAGAAATGCAGATTCTCAGGCCCCTCCCAGACCTACCTAAACAGAAGCCGGGGGGCGTGGCTCTGAGACGTGTGCTGGAAGCAGCCTCCATGGGATTGTCAGGCACCTTACAGTTTTGAGAACTAAAGCTGTACAGTGAAGATCCTCACCAAGGGTCCTGCTCGTGTACATCACCTCTGATGCCCCTAGTGAGTGATTTGTTACTCAAACTAGCTAAGAGACAGATGTGTGCACATACATGATTTACTTAAAAAATTAAATGAAGGTAAACCCAAGCTTATCTCCATAATTGCGCCACTCTCCTCACACTCTGCCAGGTTTTCTTGAATGATTTTGATGCATGAGTGACTTTGATTATAGGAAGGGAGGAATAAACATAGCTTTCGTCTATTGTTTAAAATAGAAGAGGGAAGTCAATTTGTTAAAAATCTTCACAGGCAGTTTGGGGGTGGGGGAGTGCCTGGGTGGCTCAGTTGTTAAGCATCTGCCTTCAGCTCAGGTCATGATCCCAGCGTTCTGGGATCAAGCCCCGCATGGGGCTCTCTGCTCGGTGGGAAACCTGCTTCTCCTTCTCCCACTCCTCCTGCTTGTGTTCCCTCTCTCACTGTCTCTCTCTCTATCTGTGTCAAATAAATAAATAGAATCTTAAAAAAAAATCTTCTGAGGTGGAAAAAATCATCTTAAGAAAAAAAATCAAGGTATGTGGAGTGTACATTTATAAATGTAACTAATATTTGTCTGGGCATTCAATGCCCACAGGCTCTTGCGTTGATTGGAGAGATCTGCTTTAAAAAAAAAAAAAAAGCCACCGTCCCTAAACATGCAACTGGCCCAGGTAAGAAAGGAAACTCTGCATCACCCAATGTTGGCATAGCAAGAGGAATGGCAAAGCTTCCTTGCAGGGAACTTACGGATGTCTCATATTTTGGCTCAGAGTTTCACCGAAGGAACTGCCAGAGCTTGCTAAACTCTCAAAAGAGGTGGGCTATTCTGTCAGACATGCAGTAGGTTTAAGTATATTTCCCTGAGCATGTTTCAGAGAACAATGCTAAGTTTCTAAGCATTAATACTAAAAGAAGTTTAGGTCAAGTGAGAAACCCCAGGTTAAATGGAGTGAGGCTTGCTTCCAGCAGAGCCCCCTACCATGTTACCATACACGGTAATTCTCCAGGAGAGTTTTGCCCAATGGATTTGATCAACAAAGCCCTTTGAGGAAGGATTATCTCATAGGGTGAGTGTTTCAAGGGCTAAACTTTAGGAGCCATGGGTTTGTATGTTTTAAGATGGCAAACACCTGTGGGCAGAAGGTAGTTATTCTCTATGTTGTAGAATAATAGCCGTCTTTCTTTGTTATAATTTATTAAACTCTCTGTGTCTGGCATCAATGTTAATTATGTGGTGGCTTGAAGCCAACAAGAAGGTTCATGTAACCATCACCAAAGAGTTAAATAAGTTGTCCAGCTAGTGATGGCCAGGTTAAATCATCCCTGAATTTTTGGCATATCTCCCAGAACAGGTACTCATTAAAACACACACACACACACACACACACACACACACACACACACACCCCAAAAGAGAGACAGAGAGAGACAGAGAAAAAAAATCTGGATTTTACTAGTTAGATTACACTGTGTTTTCCCAGAGAGATAATTCCATCACCACTTCTTACATGTACCCAGAAACTTCATGCAAAAGCAGATGTGTCCCTAGCCTGATACTGGAAAGTCCTTCTGCTCCCCATTGACAGCACCACCCTGATAATTTGGGGCTCACAGGGTACCAGAAGGCTGTGGTGGTGGAGCCCCCTTAGTTCCCACACTGGCTCTTCCTGAAGGTGAGCCGAGGCTGCGGACATGGACCGCAGAGGTCAGGCCAGTCGGGACCCGAAGCCCATCCTGGGTTGAAGTTGAAGAAGTTTTACAACTTCTTCTCTTGAAGTTCTGGCCCGAGCTGTGTGTTAATGCCAAATGTTAATTCCTGCTGGGGACATAATGTCTTATAAATGTTTTGAAAGAATATCATTTTCCCTGCAGAAGCGAAGGTACTTTTAAGGCCATGTTAAGAAAGGGGGTCGTTTTGCAAGGAACATCTGTAGGTCACGTGCTCGCCTATAAATTGCTTCTTTGCTAAAATCCCACCCCGGCCCCTGGCCCCCCTCCATTGTTCCTCAAGAGTTGGAAGGCATTCTCACAAAGAAGAAAGAAGAGAACTGAGGTGGCATTTGAAAGATGCCTGATGATGAAAAAACAGACACACAAAAACGCTAAACATAGAACACCCCTAACTCCCCCCCCAAACCCCCATGCTAATATTTGTCCTGTCTTCTCTGTGGTTCTGCAAGTCCATACAAGACTCGGAACTCATTTGGGTATGTCTCTGAATGAAAACTATTAGCGCCAAGTCGGCTCTGGGAGGTCTTAAAGCCCTATTTTCCTCTCCTTTGTAAATATATCCCTGTTGACCCGCCATGTGCTTCCCAGCTTTGGAGACACAAGGCATTTGCGGGAGGGTGTTCGCTCCGCGCCCGGTTAGCAGAGTTAACGGAGGTTTACCTACCGACTCGTCTGGGTTGTTATAGAGTTGAATATTTCTCCCCTTTCTATTCTTTGAAATGGTTTGAATTAAAATAGCTTACTCAAGGTCACTGGAGGCATATGGTCCTGCTCAAAACTTTAAACAAAACATTAGTTTTTACAACCTTTTGTAATTTGGTATTGTATACAACATGGTTATATGCAGAGTTTCTGTAATCTTTTCAGCGGTGACAGAAATATGAGAAGCAAATTTATAAGCCATTTAGTGAAGCATTTAATCAATTTCATGCATAGGAAATAACTCCAATTGCTTTGCTTTATCAATCTTTCTCTCCGGGAGAATTCCAGTCAACGCGGTATCTCCAGACACTGACTGAGGGAATGGGGAACATGGGGGGCTATGGGTGGGGGTGCAGAGTGCGGGGACAGGGCTGGGAAGGGGTGGAGAGTACGCACAAACCTTTCGATGCACTTGAAATAATCAGGGACTTCTGAAGTCTCCCTACCACTCCTGCCAGCCTCTCTGAGCCTTCTAGAGGCTGTGAATCAGATTCTGTCTGAGTGTATTTCAGTCAGAAAGTACGGGTCCAATGTTTAGAAGAAGTTTTCAGGGTCTTTTCCTGCAAAGTTACTCATTAAACCCTCTTTCCCGGTGTGCCTCTCACGTGCTCAGCGTGGCAGACAGTGTCTAGCTTTAGGCTCAGAGAAATAATTCTTTTTTTTTTTTTTAAGATTTTATTTATTTATTTGTCAGAGAGAGAGAGAGAGGGAAGGAGAACACAAGCAGGCAGAGAGGCAGGCAGAGGCAGAGAGAGAAGCAGTCTCCTCACTGAACAAGGAGCCTGATGTAGGACTCGATCCCAGGACCCTGGGATCATGACCTGAGCCGAAGGCAGCGGCTTAACCAACTGAGCCACCCAGGCATCCCTCAGAGAAATATTCTGCTGTTCTTGCTTTCCAAAACATGAAAAAAGAAAACGACTTACATTAAGGCTGACTTGTGCATCAGGGAGTCCAAGCAACATGCCCCAAATAACTGAAAACCCACCAAAGTGGTCTTTTGCAAGCGAAGACTGTTTAGCATTTTTCCAGAATATTTAAACTGCCTTTTGGGGCTCTTGTTGTGATTCTGTCTTTGAATTGCTTGAAAGATTAGTCCAGTGGTTGGCGACATAGTGGGTTAATATTTTCTTTTCTGTTGCGGGCTAGAAGCCCTCTTATAACACTTTCCCCCAAACACCATCAAGTTCTTAAGTGAAAAAAAATCCTGAGGGAGCGCAAGACGATTTTGCAGTAATCACTATCTGCTAAACTATATTAAAGTTGCATTAGCTCTACCTTGTCCTCTAAGATTGGAACTCATATAAAGGTACTGTAGACATAGTTTCTCATTTAGAAAATAATTTGCTTCCACTTATTTCTGAACCTAGAAAAATATTCCAGTGAATAAATTCCAATCGAGATTATTGAGTTCTGATTTCAAGTCAGCTCCATTCGTGGATCTCATTTCAGGAAGATAAGGCGTTTCACGTTCCTTTTTAAATATGACATACACAGTGATCTCCCTGAGGTGGCAGGTCAATGGCATGTCATTTGATCTTTATTTTTCCCTGTCTTTTAAGCTGTTGGGGCCACAAAACTGCATGGAACAGAGTTGCTTTGGTGACCCTGTATGAAATTGGTAACTCTGAGGGAGATTGGCCAATGGAGGTTTCCATGTCTGTCTCTGTCCATCTATCTATCCGCCTATCTGTCTATCTATCTATCCATTGCTATTCAACCATTAACTTCTGGATTAACCCGGTGCCTCACTGACTTTAAAAAGGAAAAAGAAAAATAAGAATCATTTTAGAGGAAAGAGGTCTTTGGTATGAGAACAGATATTTGGTGGGGGAAAAAAGAAAAGATTCCTTTGGGCCAAGGTATTTACAATTTCCACAGAAATTTTGAAACTCAAAACAATTACCATACACTTACTGTCTTGTGAGTTTAGAACCAAAGGCTAACATCCTCTCTGCCACTATCTTCAACCTCAGTTGCTTTCTCCAATTTCCTTGACATGATCTATGTTAGCAAACTTTTCTTTTTTTTTTTTCCTATCCAAAGAACCACTAAAACACATGTTATATTCAGCAACATATCATTGTGTGCTTGATAGTTTCACCAATCAGCATCTTGGAGATCTTCCCTTGCTAGTAGAAACAGATATACATCATTCTTTCTAAGTGCTTCAAGAATTTCCCATGGTATGGCCATACCAATGCTCATCGAGTCATTCCTGTACAATGTGCACAGATTCCTACTACCTTTTTGCTCAGGCACAATGCTGCACTGACTATCCCTGGACATAACTCCTTATATACTCTATCAGTATTTCTTTCATATGCCCATATGTGTCATGCTCATAATACTCCTATGCAAGAGTGTCTAGCATAGTTTGTCTAGTGAAATTTCTGGGTGTGCACATTTCATCTTCTGATGGTTACTGCCAAATTATCTAGCCAATTTAAGTTTTTAAAATTTTTACTTATTTATTTGACAGAGAGAGACACAGCAAGAGAGGGAATACAAGGGGGGAGTGGGAGAAGGAGAAGCACACTTCCTACTGAGCAGGGAGCCTGGTGCGGGGCTTAATCCTGGGACCCTGGGATCATGACCTGAGCCAAAGGCAACTGAGCCACCCAGCACTCCTAGCCAGTTTAATTTTTAAATGAAAGTTCTATTAGAATCTCTGATACGCATGGAGCACTGGGTGTGGTACAAAAACAATGAATACTGTTACGCTGAAAATAAATAAAAAAATGATTAAAAAAATAAAACTCACTATATTATAGTGAAGATACTAAAAAAAAAAAAAAGAATCTCTGATACGACTTTTCTCAATTCTACTCCTACCTATATGTCACTCAGTCACTCTTATTCTTGGTTAAAAACTTTGCCTTTGCTTCTCCAAGAAGATGGAGAACATCCAAAGTGCCTTCTCATTGACTTTTCTTTGTTCCAGGGTGAGCTGGGCCAGCCAGCCTCCTCACTGGCCAAATGTCTAGAAGTTGGGCTGCTTGGCCCATTGAGGTGGCCAGCTAATCAGAGATTGTGTGGCAGCAGTCAAAAAACCAGACCAAAACAAATCTATTGTTCATCCTTTACAAATGTGTGTGAAAAGTCAATTACATATTTCCATTTCGGTCATAACATTGATGCCCAGATTCGAATAATTGTTTCAGACAGTTTCATACCAAAGACCTATAGATTCTTACATTTGAGAAGATAGCCTTGTGACAAGCTGGTGTTTGCTTAGGGCTTAGGGCCTGGGAAGGACATTGTTATGGAATAACTTGCTAAGAACAACTTTCCTTGTCTCCTTCACTCAGTGAATTTTTGTTCCCCTCTGTAGAACCTTCTACCCATGTCCCCCTCTCCATTCTCCATTGCTGCCTCTTCAGACCCTTCCCCTCCTACCAACTTTTGAAACAATATGGAAGCTCCATATTTACCCCAGCACACCCTCCTGTCTTCAACCCATTTCACTGACTCAATCTATGAAATAAAAACCTAGTTTGGATGAGTTCTTACTGTAGTATTTTCTTATTCTTCAGACTCTTTGTCCTATTGTTCAAAGTCCTTCATGGATTTGTCTCCAGACCAGTCTTTTAAAACATATTTTCTCCTCCTTTATATACCTTTTACTTAGCAAAACAAAAATGGTCACGATTCTCGAAATCTTGCCGCCTCTCTGTTCTTCTCATGCCCTAGATCCCCCTTCCCTGAACTCCAGAGGAGACCTTATTCTCAAAACTGTGTACTTAATGTGGCTTCTGCCATCTTCCTCATGCTCCACCACAACCAGCGTCGCCATTGTTTGTGGGGACAGCTAACAAGGAAGGGAAAAACGGAAGTCAGATGTTGGGCTAGTTCTACGTGAAATGGCTGGACTATAACCTCAATAAAGGATAAGGTTTAAGGAGCTTCTAAGTGATGGAGAGTAATGTGTTTTCAATTCCACAGTCTAAAGCAGAAAGTGAGAATGTAATCAAATTACAGCTGTATTAAAACGCTAGGCTACAGCAGGTTTCTCTTTAGCTCTATTCTCATGCAGGCATCTAATCAGGAAATGGCCGACAATGTAACCCATGAATTGTTTGTAACTCAGAACCTTTAAGTGCAATGAAGCTAACCCCATTATATGAATAACATATTTAGTCTATATTATGTATAGTAATTCATGGATGAAAATGATACTTTTGGGTCTCTTAGTAGAGCATGTACTTTCAGTAGATTTTTAAGATAGAAAGCATTGATTTTATATAGTTTTTAAAATTTTTGCCTGCTCCCCCTTCTAACTAATGGTATACACTTATGAGGAGCCTAATGTAAGTTAGCAATGCAGTCCTGGCCACAGACCAACTTCTTCTTTTCTTTAAAGATCATTGTCAGCTCTTGGGATTGAATCTCTAAAAACTCTAATACGAGCTGTTAAAAGGTATTTCTAATAATGAAAAATTGGAAGCCAACTCCATGTCCAAGAGTTGTAGATTGATGCCATACACATAGCATAACAATATTGAAGTGCTATGCGGGCAGAAAAATGCTGTGAATTCTATAACCATATGGAAAACCAGCTTTGACATAAGGAAAGGGAAATGGTGAACCACATGTAAACTTAACTTTCTATGCATATGGCCCATGAACTTGTCATGGTGGCAGAATTGCAACTAATTTTATTTCTTTGAAATTTCTTTTATTATATAGTAAAATAGTGAGTGCCTGTCAAAACCTAAGCATTGCATGAGCTGTATTGCTCCCAGCTGAGTGGTGACAATTGGGCTGGAGGAAGAGAATTTCTTCCTCTGTTACCCTGGAATGGTGGCTGGAGGGCTTCCCCCTAAGTAGGGCAGAGGACGCATTGGCCTTACAAACAAGGAGAAATTGCACCAATTCCACTCAAGGGGACTGGTTTAAACAAACACTTGTAAGAGGAACCTGATGCTTTAGCACGAGGGTAGAATTGTTATAGCTTTCCCAGTTACTATAAACACATCCGTGTCTCTTGATCTTGCTGGACTGATTATCTAATGGTGGGGGGAGGCAAAGAAAACTAGCAGATGGGATTGCCAGGGTGCTTTACTTGTCTTCAAGAAACTGTGGGAAATGGGAGAGTTAGCGGAAATTGAGGTATGTAAAAATGGTGATTTACTTGCCCTAAAATATCACAGGTGACTTTTGGAAATGCTTGAAATACTTAGATACCCCATGAAGTAGATGCTGCATTTCAACAAAACTTAGGAGAAAATCTTGATTGGCTACTTTGTAATTTTTTATCAGAGGGTGATGGAAATCTAGAAGGTTAGAATGGAAAGGAAGTTGGGGATAGAGGCAGAGCTCACTTGGGTCCTGCATGGGTTCACTAAGAACACTCTATGTCATGTGGCTTATTTTATCTTTTCTTTTTATTTTTTTAAAGATTTATTTATTTATTTTAGAGAGAGAAAGAGTGCATGAGTGGGGGGAGGGACAGAGGGAGAGGAGAGAGAGAATCCTCAAGCAGACTCCTTGCTGAGTGTGGAACCCCACAAGGCACTCGATCCCGAGACCCTGAGATCATGACCTGAGCCAAAATCGAGAGTTGGACGCTTATCCGACTGAGCTACCCAGGCACCCCTGACTTATTTTTCTGATTAGGTGAATACATAGTAGGAGACAGAAGCTGTTGACCAGTGCTCTTTAAATTGTCAAGTGTAGAGGAAGTCACTTAGGGATCTTGTTAAAAGGTGCTTTCCCATTCGTTGTGCCTGGGTGGGGTCTAAGAGTCTTCATTCCTAAGAGGCTGCTTGTCCCCAGATCATACTTTGAGTAGCAGGATTTTAGATCATGGGCTCCAAATATGGCTTGTTAAAAACCAGATTCCTGCACTGTATGTCCAAAGTTGCCGACTTATTAAGCATCAGATTGCATTTTTTTCAAGCTTCCGAGGTAATTCTATTATGCCATCTCATCGGAAACAACAGCTTTAGAGGCGCCTGGTTGACTTAGTCTGTTAAGCATCTGCCTTCGGCTCAGGTCATGATCCTGGAGTCCTGGGGTTGAGCCCCGCACCAGGCTCCCTGCTCAGCGGGGAGTCTACTCCCTCCTCTCCCTTTGCCCTTCCCTTCCCTTGTGCTCTCGTTGTAAAATAAATAAATAAAATCTTAAAAAAAAAGAAGAAGAAACAATAGCTGTAGACACTACATAACAAGTCCCAATATCTTATACTTTTGATCACAACAAATTAGGTATATTTGCAACTGGTTGGACTTTTATTCAATGCTAGATGAAATTAATTCCTTCTACCTCTGTACAATTTCTTTGTCTTGTACATACTTCTATTCTCGCACATTTCATCTTCTCTTCCAATATAACTTCGCTTCTCCTACACGTGCCCTCCTTCTTACCAGCGCACCCTTAATGGACTACTTTGTAAGCTCAGTTACCTCTCTCTGACTTGAACTGGGGACTGACTTTTTCTGTGTTCCTGAGCTTCAGACTCTCATGTGGCCAATGACCATCATGACGCTTTCTCATATCGACTCTGATGAGGACTGAATAAGAAGCATCCTGAACGAGTATCCAGAACTCGATATGGTAAATCAGTAAGCCTAGTTTCTAGGCTGTCGTCTGTCAAATTTGATATGACCTCAGACAGCCGTCTGATTCTGTCTCACCAATAGCAAGAAGGTTTTAGAAAGTATGATGTGCTAAATAAACTGGGGAGAGTTTTATTTTTTGTGGTTGGAAAATAAGTTATTTTTTTAGATTGGCAAAATTAACACCCCAAATTAATTGAACAGCATTTACTCAGTATCATTAATTTTTATGTGAATTCTCCCATCAATAGTGTTTTTTGTAAATGTCTGTGAGAAGGGTCCAGTAGATAAACATCACTTTCACCTGACTCTAGCTAGGGACCATAGTTTTCCAGCCTTGGCTGTCACCACGGTATGTAGAGATTGCTCTCTTCCATGTCCTACAAAGCCATTGTGAAAGCACAATGCCATTAGCACCCTCCATGTGTGTCTTGCTAGAGTTCCAGTTTTCAATCCATCTTTGGCTTTGGCCAGAGAAAGAAGCCAATGATCATGCATGAACTTCGCTTGTCCCCTCTAGGGCCACGGTTCCCCCCCTGGGCTGTGAATCGGCATTCCTGTGCTGGTGTCTTATTTGTAGCATTCTTACCCTACACTTACGTGGATTTCAGAGAGAGGAAACACAGACAACGCATTTTTTAAATTAATCAATTTTTTCTAGGGTTAGTCCACTGAAAATGTCTACTGAAGAGAGTCCAGCTAACTACATGCAAGTATGAACTCCTCAAGGACCAGCAAAAGGTCAGTTGGAAATGGGAAAGGCACAAGAGATTATGGCAGACTGAGAAGATGGGCTCTGATGACCTGGGCTCCTCTTCTGACTTTACAGCCTTCTTGATGGGTGATGTTAGGTAAGTTAGCTCACCTCTCTGAACTTCAGCTTTCTTCTCCGGGCAAAGAGTTAGATGAAAGGAGGCAATTGATTCTGTTAGAATCTCTCCTGGTAGGAGCAGAAATATTTTTGTTGTTCCCCAATGTACTCCAAATGCCCAGAGGGGTTGTCTGCACAGAGTCAGTGCTCCATGTTTGTTGAATGAATAGCTTCCTTCCAGAGGGACAGAAAATACAGAAGCCTTTCTCTAAGCTCCCTTTGCAAGTGTCTTCACGTTCTCTGAGAGTGAGCCTTCACTGGAACATTCTTATCGCTGTTTTAACAGTCAGATGGCCCCAGGGTTTTGTTTACCATGCCTGACAAAAAATGAGTGGCACAGTTAAAGGTCTAAACGCTCTGTGGACTTTTACATCATCTGAAGTGTTTATTGACTCGAACGGAAGTAGATGCAAATATCTGAAGCTTCAACCAAGTCGTCTTTTTTTTTCTATTTTACTGTTTACAAAACAAGATATTTTATGGATGTAATTTATACATTGAGTGGAAGAGGGCTATTCCCAATATTATCTTTATCTTCTAGACATAAATAACAAACAACTCCAGTAATCAAAATTTACTACAATTGTAATAGATTTTGGCAGAGTTTATGTATTGTAGGCAAAGCTAACATAACGCCAACTTCCAAGGATAGAGGCCAGGATTTTTAGTTTGGCTTTGTTAAATGGAAAAAAAAATCTACTACTGTATTTGCAGGTTTTACTACATTCAAGAGATTAATTTTCATAAATAAAATACTTTATGCCGGCTTCTCATCAGAAAGTTGAAATTATCTGAGGCAATGTAACCACTAAAAACTTGTATACTATGAAAATATTTCAATAATTAATGCATGCTCCATCTAGAGTAATTGACAGGAGGTCATAAACGTAATGGGCCATCTGTGTTTGATTTGTACAAGAAAATGCTTAAAGGGATAGGCAGGTAATTCAAGCTTCTCTGGCAAGGAAGATTTGTTCCAACTTCTCCAAGTAGCAGAGCCATTTACTAAAGGGGTTTTCCTTTCTTAAAGTCTTTTCCAGATTTCTGCTGGAGCTATGCACTTCTCACTGCTACTCATTCTAATGCAACAATCTCCTTTAGAGTTTTGGTGTATATGTGGATCACGGCCATCTCAACAATTATGCTTGGCTCTCCTAACCATTTCAATAGCAATTTGAAAGCCATACGTCTGATTAAAAAAAAAAAAAAAAAAAGGCTCACTCCAATGCTATGACTTTACCATTCATTCTGCTCAGTCTGACCACTTCAAAAATTGGTTTTGTAATTTTTCCTCAACTGTCAGGAAGCCAACAACCTTGCCTATATATCTGTACACAAAGAGTAATAGGACCACTAGGATTCTTAGTAAGATTTCTGTAATTCACTCCTGTGGGAGTGGACCAGATTCACAATATTTCAAGATACAAAATGGTCTTGGTAGACATCAAAGGAGGTTCTAGAGTTCTCTGGAAACTAGAGAGTGCTGAATAATCGCCTGTCCTGAGATCCAGACCCACAAATTCATGCAAAAACACACATTCAGCTGGAATTGGCTGAGCATTTATCATCTGTCAGGTATTGTGTGAAGCAATGATTATGTTGAAAGCCACCTTCTGATTGGCTGAACTAAACCAACCAATAAAGATAAACAAACAAGGTCCCTGAATTCATGGATCTTACTTTCTAGTAAATGAAAATTTTTCCTTATGTAGCTCATAGATACCATAAACGCTATGCCTGGAAAATGAAATGTGATATCTCCCCGAACTACTTGTGCTGGAAAAATCTGTTTCTCCTCCTGTATGCCCTGATTTGGGAAAATGTGGCACCGTCTTCTTGGTTGCTCAAGGCAAAAACCTAGGATTATCCCAGGTTCTTCTCTTCGTCTTTCCTCTTCACCAAAACCATTAACAAGTTCTGTCCCTGCTAACAACTTAGAACTGTTTGACCCTGCTTCCTTTTTATCATCCCTAACTCTGACACCCTTAATTCAGTTCTGTGTGTGTGTGTGTGTGTGTGTATGTGTGTGTATTTTTTGGTCTGGAATATTGCAACAGCCCACCATATTACATGCTTTCCGATCTATTCTTCATACTATTACCAAAATGGTATTTTCAACATTAGGATGCTGACACCGTTATGTCATTTCTTTATAAAAAGTCTTTACTATAAAAGTACTACAATTACCTCTGAGGCAAAACTGGGTACCTTCTTAACATGGTGGAAGGAAGACTTCTGCAAAGCTGGGCTGGGCTTGATTCTGTGGGGCCACCTTTTGGCATAGTCACACAGAAATGTATTCTTTGAGCACATTATGGGATCTTACTACGTTTGAACACGTGGATCCCCCTCCCTGGAATCCTTTTCTCTTCATCCATCAAACTCAACTCATGCAGTTGATGTCTCTTTTCCACACAGCTGCTCTTCCTTGATAGTTGCATGGGTTATTAGTGGCTCCTTTTGGAACATTCTGGAACATTCTGTGGTAGGTAGTGTTAACACAGATCTGTCTACCTAGCTCACAACATCACAGGGGGTCTGCATATAGGAGATGTGTTGAGTAGAAGGTGTTAAAAGATATTCATCATGGGCCCAGCCTTGAGTTATACTTGGTCTAAGACATAATAGAGTTTAAAGCCAGTTCTCACTAGTATTGTCTTTAAGTGGGGTTGGCAACAAGATGGTCCCTCCCTTCTTTCTCCCATCCTGTTACTTATTTGAAACCAATGGTTAAATTATTCCCATTCTTCTCTTTCCCAAGCTAACTTTTCTTAAATGTCTTTAGTGTTTGAGTACTTATTAATATTCAGTTATGTCCATTCTTACAATTCTTATTTACAAACACATGGCTTTTAATACTTTTAACCTGTGCCCTTCACATTTTTCAAAAACTTCTGAGAAATGTACAAAAAAAAAGTTCAACTTATTTTATTCTGATTTTTGAAATACAAGAGAGTTTTTCAGTTCCACTGTGGCATTCCACATAATGCTAATTGGCTAAATAAAAATAAAACAAAAACAAAACTAAATCCACAATTCCCCCAAGCCCAATTCTTTTTTTTTTTAAGATTTTATTTATTTACTTGACAGAGAGAGATCACAAGTAGGCAGAGAGGCAGGCAGAGAGAGAGAGAGGAGGAAGCAGGCTCCCCGCCAAGCAGAGAGCCCGATGAGGGACTCGATCCCAGGACCCTGAGATCATGACCTGAGCTGAAGGCAGAGGCTTTAACCCCCTGAGCCACCCAGGTGCCCCAAGCCCAATTCTTTTTGTATTTGATGTCACAAAGATAAAATATATGGGTGTTTAACTAAAATTTTCATTTTTTCAGAGACATTTTTCTTTCCTTTCCTTTTTTTTTTTTTTAAAGATTTTATTTATTTATTTGGCAGTTAGAGATACACAGTGAGAACACAAGCAGGGGAAGCACAAGCAGGGGAAGTGGGAGAGGGAGAAGCAGGTTTCCTGCCTAGCAGGGAGCCCCATATGAACCTCCATCCCAGGACACTGGGATCATGACCTGAGCTGAAGGCAGATGCTTAATGACTGAGCCACCAAGGCACTCCACATTTTTCTTTTTGAGCAGGCACAAACCTTCTCTTTCTCTCTTATATGAGTAAAAAAAAAAATAACAGCTATCCTTCTGATTTTAATTAGAAAATAGAAATATAAAATATAAATTCAATAAAAAATCTGAATTCAGCTCTTTATTATTTCCTGAACATATGTTCATTATCATTAATATATAAAGTGGTCATTCCTGGTGGTTAAGGAAAATAAAGCCTTTGGGGTGCCTGGGTAGCTCACTCGGTTAGGTGTTTGCCTTTGGCTCAGGTTGTGATCCCAGAATTCTGGGTTGAACCCCGTGTCGAACTCCTTGCTCAATGGAGAGTCTGCTTGTCCCTCTCCCTCCCCACTGCTCGCTCTCTCTCTCTCAAATAAATAAATAAATAAGATCTTAAAAAAGAAAAGACAAAGAAGGCTTTGAAAATTGTTAATGAATAGGGTTAACTATATACTGAAGCAAAGGGGTGGTTTGTATAGTATAATTCTGTTATAACAGGAAGAAAGTGTAGTAGGCCGTTAAGGAACCTGCATTTGTGATTATTTCAACATGGCTAAGTGCACTCAGTGTCCCGTGCTCTATAGGATGCCACTGAAAGGGGACACATAAAGGTGATATGAGTCAATCTCTGTTTCTTTTCCTGCACCAAGCTTATGGGGTTGGTTTTGCCTTCAATGCATTAGACTAGTTGTTCTTGATTTCATCTTGATGATACGAAGAATTTTTATGTATTTTTCCCTATACATTCAAACACTAAAAAAAACCAAACCAAACCAAAACAACAATATTAAACAGCTACAGATTTTGTCACCCATATGTTTAGAGTTCAAAGCAAATAGCAGTATGACAGGCCAGGGACAACTTAGCCATCTATCAAACAAATGCACAGCCTGATGAGACAGCAGATTAAAAGCTTACCTGGAGACAGTTTGAGCTGGTTGAAGTAAGAACAACTGTGTTTTCCACCAGAATCTAGTTCCTTCTATTGTTTTGTGATATTATATTATAAAAGCAATGTATACTTGTTACAGAGAAATATTAGAATATATAAAGAGCAAGACTAAGAACATTCATTCCCAATCTGAATTTTCCCCTTCATTACAAGTCAGCCATTGTGATCCCATTTGGTGTATATCCTTACAGGTACATAGACTTGCACCCTGTTCTACATACACAGACCTATTCATTTAGTATCATTTTTTAAAGATTTTATTTATTTGTTTGACAGAAAGTGAGAAAGTACAGCAGGGGGAATGGCAGGCCGAGGGAGAAGTAAGCTTCGCACTGAACAGGGAGCCCGACGCTAGGCTCCATCCCAGGACCCTGGGATCGTGATCTGAGCTGAAGGCAGATGCTTAACCGACTGAGCCACCCAGGTGCCCCTATTTAGTATCATTTTTATCACTTCAGACTATTTCGTTTTCTGGATTTCCTCATGTGCCCTTAAACAATTCACATTTATTAAACATTTGGGTTGTTTCTAACTTTTCTCCCTGTCAAGAAATTGCTCTAAAATATGTATAGTAAGACATCTTAATTTGTATAATCATCTCAAGAGGTTTATGTACTTGACTAAGAAAAAAAACTATTTTTTGTCAAGAAGGCATATTATTTGCTACAAATCAGTTTACATAGCTTTAAAAAAATTCCAACCATATAGAAGACTGAGGATAAGATATAAATACATCAAGCTAACATGATTCTTTATTTTAAAAACTTGGATGATATGCCTCGTGAACAAACCAGTTCAGTATTTGAGAGTGGTGGGTAAAAAAATATGCTCGGAAGGTGGGGTGGATATGTTAAGGCTGTGTGGTTGTAATAGGACAAGACTGGACTTTGGGGGTCAGTGGTCAGGTGTTTGAATCTGTTTTCTGACTGGGCCGGTCATAACCCTTTGAGCTTCAGATTGTGTGTAGGTGGGAACCCCTCACACTATAGTTGGCACTCTGTTGGTCTGGGGAGAGTTGGCATTCTTTTAGGTTCCTGGGAAGAAGTAGGGTCTCAGAACACAAGGAGGGTAAAGGTAAGACGGGGAGGAGGAGAGGACAGGGATGTGGAGGAAATCCTAAAATGACTCTGTATGCCTGAGAAATGGGGAGAGAACTTGGGGGTAGAATGAGAAGAGAGAAAATGCCACCAAATGCTATACTGCAACTGATCCAATGATGATGATGGTGAGGATGACAATGATGGTGATGACGATGGTGATGATGATGGTGATGACGACGATGGTAATGATGGTGATGATGTTGATGATGATGGTGTTGATGATGGTGATGACAATGATGGTGAGGATGACAATGATGGTGATGACGATGATGGCAATGATGGTGATGATGATGGTGGTGATGATGGTGATGACAATGATGGTGAGGATGACAATGATGGTGATGACGATG